>NW_019641610.1:711203-973544 GCF_000599845.2 Trichogramma pretiosum | reverse complement strand
TCAGCGAGAGTCCTCGACTACGACACGGACGACGGGCCAGGGTCCTACAGTGTCACAGCAGGCGTTCCGCAAGGATCTGTCCTGGGGCCCATCCTGTGGAACGTCATGTACGACGCCGTACTGCGCCTCAACTTCAGAGGCAACGTAAGAATCGTCGGCTTCGCGGACGACATCGCCCTGGTGGCCGTTGCTAAGCACCTGTGGCAGATCGAGTACGATCTTGACGCTGCCATCGAGCAGGTGCGGGGCACGCTTCACGAGCTCAGCCTGGTTACGGCCGACCACAAGACCGAGGCCCTACTGATCACTAGTAGGAAAAAAACGGAAACCATCACCATCACCGTAGGCGACTGCAGCATAAGGTCGTCTCCCTGCATCCGCTACCTGGGCCTACACATTGATTCCAAGCTGAGGTTCGACCAACACCTTCGAACCGCCAGCGAAAAGGCAGCAAGAGTGGCTGGAGCCCTAGCGAAGATCATGCCCAACACCGGTGGGCCCAGAAGCAGCCGACGAGAGCTCTATGCTCACGTCGTCGACTCGATCCTCCTGTATGGAGCGCCCATCTGGAGATGTGCGACAGAGACGCAGGCCTACATCCGTCAAGCGGAGGCCGTGCACCGACGAGCCTGCCTGCGCGTGATCAGCGGGCGACCACACGTCTCCTACGATGCGACGTACGTGATAGCCGGCGTACCCCCGCTGACCCTACTGGCGGATGAGCGTGCGCGCATATACCAGCGCCGACCCGACGACGTCAAGGAAGAAGAAAGAAGAGAGACGCTGAGAAGGTGGCAGGACCGATGGGATCGGGCCCCAAGAGGCCGATGGACACACCGGCTGATTCCGAACATCGCAGAATGGGTAGGGAGGGGGCATGGAGAAGTGAACTACCATCTCACGCAACTCCTGTCCGGGCATGGCTACTTCAAAAGCCACAGCCAGCGCTATGACAACACACTTAGCGCACTCTGCCCGGCCTGCCCCACCACAACAGAAGACGCGGAGCATGTGTTTTTCCACTGTCCACGATTTCACGAGGAGAGGGAGAGACTTCAACAAGTCCTCCAAGAAGAAATCGAGCCGGAAAACATCGTCCGGCTCATGCTCGAGACCGCAGCCAATTGGCTGGCGGTAACGTCCTTTGCGCAATCAGTCATCTCTAGACTGAGACAAGAAGCGCAAGAGGTGTAGATAAAACAATCCGGACGATGCTGTATGAAAAAGACGAAAACGACGCTTCTGGTTCCCGAACCCCTAATCACCGCAAGGTGGACGGGGGATGTACGGAAATGACACAGATGTAGCAGAGAAGCTCAATAGAGTCCCCACCGAAGTAATGTTTAACGACGGTTTCCAGTGGGGTACTCGTTTCGAAGGGCCACTGGCTGCAGAGTTCACTCTGCCCACGTCCAAAAAAAAAAAAAAAAAAAAAAAAAAAATGAGAGCAGAGGCAGGCAACTCTCCGGATCTGTTTGAACTGCACGACCATGAAGCGAGCAGCAGATGTGTCAGGCTGGCCATCGGCGAGCCGAGCCGACAGCGGAAGCCACCGGACCTATTTTACGTCGGCAATGTAATTATCGGCTCCCACAAGCTTGAGGACTGCAGCACAAACAGAACGAGCATCCTGATCAGCAGTGGAAACCAGGGCCGATGGGATGCCTTTAATTTTGAGCTCCGTACAGAGCTTGACCTTGCACAGGTAACACTCAGCCTGCCGCTGACGAGCCTCCAAAGCCTCGATACGCCCCGCATGGTTCTCGAGGGTTGAAATAGCCTTATCAAGCTTGAGATCGGTGGTAGCAGAAGCAGCTTTGAGCTCAGAGCAATTGGCACTGACGTCGCTCAAGGTCGCCTTCAGGTCTCCCATAGTCGCCTCCATCCGGGCGAGCACAGCAAACAACAGGGTCTCATCACCGGCCGGCTGAGTTGAACCAGCAGGCAAGAGCATGTTTGGGGCCGACGTCAAAACATCAGCAGCCTCCGTGGCGAGAATACCTCGGCGCGAGTCCAGGATCGAAGTGCAGGAAGCCACTCGTGTAGATGCAACAGTCCGGGCGGTCTCCTCACGGCGAGCAACCGAAGTCTCCGGAAGAGAGGCAGATGACAGACCGGCACAGCACTTTGTCGATGTTCGAAGAGCGAGGTAAAAGCTCAGACAGTCAAGATGGAACGATGAACCACAAGCGTTACAGGTAATGGACTCAGCTGCAGTAACAGCGTTCTTGCACCTCTTGCAGCCAATGTCAGACATCAGCAGGACAACACACAGCAGAGCACAACACAACAGCTCAAGTAGCGTATAAGACTCTCGATCAGCATGTTAACAAACCAAGCAAGACACAACAACACCCGAGCAAACGGAACAAATCACTTCGAATCGACAAGTCAACTTTTTCACCTTTAACAAAAGCTGTATGCAGCTCACCGAACAGCGGACTCAGTAAAAGGTGCAATGCAAATTTTCACACTCACACAAAAAATAGCGAAATTAATGGCACTAAATTACGACTCACAACGATCAAAATAGCAGAGCTCGATCAAACGCGTGTTTACTCGTTCCAAGTCAGCTAGAGAGGAAGGAAACTTGAAAATTTTGATCATTCAGTGAGATACAGCTGTTTCCGTGAGCCATTTTCGTATACATTGCATGTTACATTTTTTCTTCTTTTGCGTTTTCTGGCGTTTTAAGTTTTTACAAATTGCACCTCAGTTGTCGTAACTTTCAGAGGGTACACTGAGAGGGGTAATGTAAAGTAGCTAGTCAGAGTGACTAGTCACAACGCCCAACTCACGTATAGTAGACTGTTCGACGAAGTGTCTATCTACAAGTCACTTTGTTCTGACTAGTATACATGCAGGCGCAGTGGCAGCGCCTTTTTGTGTATACTAGTCAACTATGATCGGAGGCTGTAGGCAACTCATTTTGTGTCGAGCGCGCCGATTGGATGATCAGTCCGCTTTATTTCGAATTGCCTCTCGGAAGAGCAACGCATTTTGTGTCGAGCGCGCCGATTGGATGATCAGTCCGCTTTATTTCTAATTGTCTCTCGGAAGAGCAACGCATTTTGTGTCGTGCGCGTCAATTGACTGATTAGTCCGTTTTGAACAGACAAACGAAGGAACAACGTATTTTGCTCCGAATACGCCAAGTTGCTGTGAACTACAGTTCGTGATATTTTGAACGGCCCCAAGTATCACTGTCAATCATATAAAATCATTGGAATCACTAGTTTATGATTTAAATACATTATACATAAAATTAGGTACGCCTTTGAAACCCAAGTTTCATTTCCTCACCCATTATCCTACCATATTACGATTGTTTGGCTCAGTTGTTCATTTTTGGACTATGAGGTACGAATCTAAATTAAAAGACATTAAAGCAAGTGCGGTATCGACTAGATCTCAATTGAATTTATTGAAAAAAATCTCATTGAAGCAAGTATTGCAATTTTGTCATGTAATAAATGAATTAAAAGTAAATATCAACTGTACATTAAACGATGAATTCAAAGTAGGCTCTTTTGTCATTCTAAGTTTACAAGATAGTGAAGCAAAATTCGGTAAAATAATTAATGTAAAAAATCATGAAAATGATACTTATTTAGACTGTGAAGGCTTTGAAGAGCTTTATTTTGACTTTCATTATCATGCTTATTATGTAGAAAGAAATACGGATCTCGATACTACAATTAATATAAAAAACTTAAGCAGTATTGTTCCTTTATATTCAATATTAAGTAATGATCATCAAGCTTATTTTATAATTCCAAAATCAATTTTGTAACAAAGTTGTGTGTAACAAAATGTTAAAAACATAAATTTGTAAAAATTAATGAGTAATAAAAATAAATTTCCAATATTGAATCAATATTATATATGGATTTTTAATTTCAGCTGTCTTGCGCTGCGTCGCCAAAAAATAGCAAGTAGCTAAACATATTGCATGCGCAATAGTTGACTACACTGAGAAAAGAGTATATCTTTTGCTCAGAAAAACTATTTCTGCTGTGACAGCAGAAACGAGTTCACTTGCGACAAGTGCAATTTCTCCTTGTAATAGGGAGAATCGTCACTGGCCAATGAGCAGTTTTGAACGCGTCACTTCCCCATTAATATGATGCACCTAAACGCGATCACCAACTCACACATATACACACATTCACAAACGAGTGCGAGAAGCGGGCCGTAGCACTGCTGTTAGTGCGAGTCGGCATGGCATGTTTTCAAACCGAGATCTAAACTCGGCAACATCGAACTCAAACTCGGATGATTGTATTAACGAAAACACACTGTAGTCTGCAACACGCCGCACACACTAACATAAACACACTGAGGTGTGCAGCTCGCCACCCAAGGGACGCTTACTTGTTTACAGCAACGTTAAAAATTCGAACGACCGTTACAACGTTGCGAACGTTGGCGAGCATAGGGTTCGATTGTCACACACTGTAACGCACTGTACAGTCACACAGTGCAAGCGAGCAGTTACGATGGACATCTCACTGCACGATGTTAGATTCCAATGCTGCGGCAATTTGGCTATCCAGCGGACGCGGGTATTGATTCGTGTGTGTAGGGTTGTTAGTCGTAGTGGGTATGTCTGCTCGCTTGCAGTGTGTGACCAGTGACTGTGCAGTGCGTTACAGTGTGTGACAATCGAGCTCAACGTTGTAACGGTCATTCGAATCTTCGATGTTATTGTGAAAAAGTTACCGTTTCATGGCCGTTGGGCGGCGAGCTGCAGACCTTAGTGTGTTTATGTTAGTGTGTGCGGCGTGTTGCAGACTACAGTGTGTTTTCGTTAATACAATCATCCGAGTTTGAGTTCGATGTTGCCGAGTTTAGATCTCGGTTTGAAAACATGCCATGCCGACTCGCACTAGCAGCAGTGCTACGGCCCGCTTCTCGCACTCGTTTGTGAATGTGTGTATATGTGTGAGTTGGTGATCGCGTTTAGGTGCATCATATTAATGGGGAAGTGACGCGTTCAAAACTGCTCATTGGCCAGTGACGATTCTCCCTATTACAAGGAGAAATTGCACTTGTCGCAAGTGAACTCGTTTCTGCTGTCACAGCAGAAATAGTTTTTCTGAGCAAAAGATATACTTTTTTCTCAGTGTATCGGTTTATGATAAACCACTATTCTTTTCTGCCAACTGGCTCTCCCTCCGCGCATGTCTCGCCTACAGACACTAGGGTGTAAGGTAGGTTTACAGTACTCCTCTCAGTGTATGCACTCGAGCGATTAAGACCTATGCTGATTGGCCTTGAAGTGTTTGTATTTACTGATTGTCAAAATGTTATTCATATGAACGCGTGGAAAACCAAGAATGCTCAAATCGCGAGATGGATGAGTCAAATTTCCGAGTATGATATTGAGATTGTACATAAGCCGAGTACTTCGATGCAACATGTAGACGCACTTTCGAGAGCACCTATTAGTAGAATGTTTATAGCATTGATACTCGTGAAAGTGAGGCACTTGTATTTCAGCGTACTAATAAAAAAGCATTAGAAATAATAAGAATTTTGCAAAAAGACATTAACGAGCGTAGCAAAAACGAATCTGAAATTGTAAAAGAGTATTTTTATAATGGTCTGCTGTATAAAATTGTGTATCGCGAAGGAAAGGAAATACGTCTGCTATTTGTACCCGAGGAAATGCGAAAAATGATTGTTATTCGTTATCATGATTGCAGAAGTCATTTTGGCATAGAAAAAACTGTGAACTTAATTCAAAATTTCTATTATTTTCCGCCTTTACGTAGGTATGTACGTGTGCATATAAAAAATTGTTTGCCATGTATTTAAGCGAAGAAAAAGGTAGGACCAGGTGAAGGTGAATTGCACCCGATTCCTCCTGGAAAACGTCCTCTTGATGTAATTCACGTTGATCATCTTGGACCTTTTACGACGTCTAAGCATGGAAATAAGTATGTTTTAGGTATTATAGATAATCTTACTAAATTTGTTTCAATAGCAGCTGTTAAAGATACAAAAACCAAAACAACAGTTAAAGTATTTAAAAATTTTGTTAATAGATTTGGAGCGCCAAATCGTATTATATCAGATCGTGGTACAGCTTTTACATCTCATATTTTTCAAAAATTTTGTTCAAAAAATGGAATTAAACACACACTCAATTCAAGTAGGCATCCTCAAGCAAATGGCCTTATCGAACGTTTAAATGCTACTTTGTTACCTGCTATGAAAATTTCCGTTATGAATAAAAATGAAAAGTGCTGGGGTGATGAATTAAAAGTTATTAAACGTGATATAAACTCAACAGTAGCATCGAGCACGGGACTCCCTTTGAGTCATTGTATAGCTTCACGCCTCGTTATGAAGAAGGTGTGTTGCGAGAAGTTACGAATGAGTGTGAAACTTTTACTGATCCAACTATTATACAAGAACAAATACGCGATCATATTAAATAAAATCAATTAAACTATAAAAATAGATACGATAAGAATAGATACAAACATGTAACTTATAATATTGGCGATATTGTGTTCATGAAAAAAAATACTGTATCAACAGGAGACTCGACAAAATTACAGCTAGCTTTTACAGAACCATTGGTCATAATAGATGTAGGACCTTCTGATACATATACTGTTAAAAAATTAAATGAAAATAATGGTAATTACATAACTACGGCGTATTTTAGTCAGCTAAAGATATGGAAAAATACAAGTTTAAATAATGAATGTTTTGACGAGCAACAGTGTGAATCGGACGAAGTATGTTCTAATAACGATAATGACGAGATTTTTGTGAGTGCTGATGAATCGAGTTTTTCTAAAAATACTGATAATCAAGAAAATAAAAATGAAAAATCAACAAGAAAGCGCGATAAGCCAAAATACTTGAATGATTATGTATGTTAATTTAGATGTAAGGAAATGATTCGAAATTATTTATCATGTAAAAACTAATTTTGTTACTTCTTAATGATCATAAAAAAAAATAAATTTAAAACATTTCATTTATCATATCGTTTGGAGGACCAAACCAATCCAGGATGGCCAAATGTTAAGTATCCGTTCGCTGCCGACGACGCGCTACCTCATGCTTGTGTATACGCGTGTATGTCTGTTGCCGTATGGCATGTAGTGTGTGTATGCGAGGAGAGGGGATGCCGAGCGCGCTGCGTGTCTGTTGGTGTGTGTGTGTCGAGCGCAGACTCCGAAGAGACGAGAGACACTTGAGATTGGGCCGCTTGCGGTGATGGGTCGTGTGCGACGGATACTTTTGCTACGAAGCGTCTTAGTTGGACTGCTAGGCGATAGGGAATAAAGCAACCTTTGTTATTCATTTATTAACTCCAGTGCTTTATTTCATTCCCCACCACCATCCTATCAATAAGCAAATAGATTTTGGTAAGCCCATGACTTTTAAAGCATTGATACTAGAGACTGTGCGTGTGTCATCAAAAGCACTTTTAACTTCGAGAAAAAGTACCACACTGTATTCTTTTTTAGCCATATTACAGTAGATGTTTAATTATACAATAACGAGATTGTTTGTGCAGCTTTTGGATTTGCAAAAACCAATTTGAGTGAAAGGAAGTAATTTGTTGTGTTTGAGCCACCAAATCAAACGATTACACAGCCAAAAAAAAAAAATTTCAAATCCACCGACCGGACCTAGTGAACTTTATGTTTTTGGGGTCGCTAAATCCGAATCCGGGGTCAGTTTTTCAAGGTTGGCTCATTTTAGGGGTCATTTGAAGGTCAAATAATGGGAAAGTGGTAAAAAATCTGAAAAAATTCATATATGGGTTTTTGAGGATGCTGAATCCAAATCCGAGGTCGGATGACCTTCAGGAGGTCACTTTCAAGGTCATTTGAAGGTCAAATTACAAGAATTCAGTAAAAATATCCGAAAAATCACACTTATGTTTTGAGGGTCGCTCCATCTGAATCAGAGGTCATTTTGGCTGTATCCAGCCATGTAATGGTCATTTGAAGGTCATTTTACGGTCAGATCACGAAAAAAGCTTAAAAAATCTGAAAATACTCATTCATAGGTTTTTAAGGATGCTGAATTCAAATCCGAAGTCAGATGATCTCTACGACCTTGACTTCAAGGTCATTTGAATGTCAAACTTAGAGAATTCAATATAAAAATCGGAAAAAATTACATTCCTATTTTGAGAGTTGCTGAATCTCAATCATTGTTCATATTGACTATACCTAGCCATTTTAAGGTCAATTGGTGGTCATTTAAAGGTCATGTCAAGGGTTACCAAGTGAACTCGATAAAATAACAGGAAAAGATTGTGTATAGGTTTTTGGAGCTGAGGCATTCAGATATTTTATCATCAAGATCAAGGTTTTTTCCATGATGTTTTACTTTTTTCTTTTATAATGCACTTTTTTTCTTCAAACGATCAGCGCAAAGGTTGCTGTTTGCGTTTAGTTCCTCTATGTTGGCTTTTTCTCTTCTACATCCAGCAGTAATCAGCCATCATCGCAACATCCCATCTACCTTGATATCGCTGCTCCATATGTTTTATGTCTCGATGGAACCATTCTCCTTGCCCGTCGCTATAATCTCCACAGTTTTCTGGGAGCTAATCTGCGTATAGGTATGTAGGGAATACAGTTTATAAGAAATATTACATTCCATTTTGTCGAAATGTTTTATCATCATTGATCATGCTACTGTGTGATACGCATAACATGCACAACTCGTTCTTTACAGCCATAGAATAAACAACATTCAGCTGTAACAGTTGCATCGTTGGAGTGCATAATCTCCTACGACTGTGTTCACAAATACACAGATAGCAGAGAGAGAGAGAGAGAGAGAGAGAGAGAGAGAAATACAGACGGAGAGGGAGAGAGATTCGCGTTGTCATGAGTTGCACATGCAAATTCGCCTCCATGACAATCAATGTTTGAACGTCGCGCACCAACTGCTCACGTGCGTACTACATATTATATATCTATATTCTCCCATACGCATGTATATGCATTGGCACTGCACAAGACATCAGAAATCATGAGCTTCCGCGAGTTTCCTCTATCTATGCGAGAAGGTCCCTCCTCGTGTGTGCCTAAGTTGTCTATAAATTATAGGCATTCATGTTGGATGGTGTACAAAAGCGTGCTCCGATCTATCTATGTATACCATGCTCTCCTACAGTCCTACTTCATATTGTGGATGTTTGCGTGCAGAGCTATGCATGCTTGCAGACTTTGGCTTTTGCATCAAATAAGAGATGATACTGATTACACTAAGAATGCATCCTCTATTATTGAAGCTTTACACTGAAACGTACTAAGGCACGCGTATAATTAAATCATGCATCTATATAATTTGATTTTCACTGAATAATTTATGTAGTCAAATAAATGTTTGATTGTAAGAAATTGCGTCAGAAAGTCTATGCTTTTCACGCAATGTAATGAGCTTTGCATTTTTTAGCATGTTAGTAATGAAATTTTACTCAATTTCTTCTATATAACTTCATCGATTATAAAATTATTATATTCGAAATAATAAAAAACTAATTTTTAGGTCTTTTCTAAAATACAATGATAAATGTTTTGAATAGGGCGACTGCACCAATACCCAGCCACCCCCAATACCCGGACACTTTTATTCAAGTCATATAAACATTCAAACAAATAATAAAATGGACAGGTGTACGGGAAAAGTGGACGGATATTGGCGCAAAGTGATTTTTCTAAGACCAATTACCGGCCATTTTTTAATTTAAATTTACGACGTTCACATTTTTTTTTTCAAAATCTCTTTGTCAATTTCGACATATTTGAGGGTAATATTCAAGTTTTTAATTATCAAAATAAATAGAATTATTTATTATTATTGTATGAGAAAATGGCAGGGCAATGGAACATCGCTTCTTAGCTGTCCGGGTATTGGTACAGTTATCCTATTTTAAAGACATTCAAATTTTTTTGGTTTACTAATGTGGACAACTAATCTCTCCAGCGAATTCTCTGCAGCTTGCGTGAAACTCAAGTATTAATTACATAGCCCTACAAAAAAAAAATTTCAAATCCACCGACCGAACCAAGTGGACTTTATGTTTTTGGGGTCGCTGAATCCGAATCCGGGGTCGGTTTTTCAAGTTTGGCTCATTTTAGAGGTCATTTGAAGGTCAAATAGTGGGAAAAGCGTAAAAAATCTGAAAAAATTCATACATGGGTTTTTGAGGATGCTGAATCCAAATCCGAGGTCGGATGACCTTCAGGAGGTCACTTTCAAGGTCATTTGAAGGTCAAACTACGAGAATTAAATAAAAATATCGACATTTACCAAAAAGGCGCAACGATTTTATCATGAAAATATCCGAAAAAATCACACTTATGTTTTGAGGGTCGCTCATTCTAAATCAGACGTCATTTTGACTGTTTCTGGCCTTGTAAAGGTCATTTGAAGGTCATTTTAGGGTCAGATCACGAAAAAAGCTTTAAAAAAATCTGAAAATACTCATTCATAGGTTTTTAAGGATGCTGAACTCAAATTTGAAGTCAGATGACCTCTATGAAGTCACCTTCAAGGTCATTTCAATGTTAAATTTATTTAACGCGATAAAATATTGGAAGAAGTTCGTGTTTAGTTTTTTAAAACAGAATTAATTTTTTATTCTGAGACATTTAGCGAGCTTACATTCTGGGATGGTGCTGCTTTTTTCCTACTCAATAAATATAAAGGAGAGTTAATATTATAGTATACGGTACGAATGACTACATTTTTTCTAAGCTATTTCCCCGCAGTAAAGCAACCAAAAAAATCTCTATTTTTTAACAATCAATTTTTACTTTCGTTATTGTAAAATTTACCTTATTTTTGTTGACATAACTTAAAATTTTTATAGGACTTCTTTATATGTGAATATAATATAGGCTATTTTATTTTTCACTACAGAATTTGTAATGCTGGAACGGTATTATGGTTTAATAAGTCGCCCGACGAATCATTGTCGGTCAAGGCCAATAATAATAATTTAATATTTCCTTTTATGTTATATGTCAACAAGAGAGGACGATCGAATAGACGGGCGAAGTCGAAGCAGCGCGAAAAGAGAAGATGACAGTTAGTTACCGTTGGATCGGTAGAGGCACAGGTCGCCTAAGATTTGAGTTGAGCGAACGTAGTGTGTTTTCTCGCGAGTCGCGAAATACGTGCGTAGATACGTCGTCGAGTGTGACCGAGCGTAAGTACTGGCACGAGGTAGTCCAGGAGACTACCTACGTCGAGCCGCAGGTTTGAGTGCGAGTGTGAGCTCTAAGCCCTCGGTCGAGAGGTGAGTATAATTGTGTGCTCGAGGTCGTGCCAGTGGGTGTGTGCTTGTGTGAACGAGTCGATCTGATCATCGCTGCAGAGGTGATCGGCCCCGAACTCAACGAGCCACATCGTCGTCTGTTACAGGGACCAGTCGAAGAAGCGAGGACCTGGAGGACAGCCACAATCCGAGAGAGCCACCCAACAATCCCCGGAGAACAAGACCACGGCGGTGAGCAACACGGCGGAGCCGTCGTATAATTGTTGTATTATTGGTGCTCGATACGCTCCTTGCGAGCTACGCTGTCGCGTCGGCCGCCGGCGGTCCAGTCTCACTCTCTTCGAGACCAATTCGTCGCCCCAGCGCAGGAAGGTATCTATTTCCAAGCTGCAGCAAGAAGGATACTTATTCGCGCGCAGAGGCAAAAAGGTATCAAACTCAAGCGCAGCGGCAAAAAGGTATCTAATTCGAGCGAGAAGCAAAAAAGTAGCTTATTCAAACGAAGTGGCTAGAAAGTTTTGACGCGCCGAATTTAGGTTGGCAACGGAGCCGTAAATGATAAAATTTTGTTTTGTATTAGAGCAAAAAAGAAAAAAAAACAAGTGAGCTAGTGTAATGATTTTCATTCATTTTGAAGGCGAGCAAACAAATCAATCTCGCCGCGATTTCGACTCAATTTGCCACTTATGGAGAACTTTGTATGTTCTGAGAGGATAGTAGAAGTTATCGGCTTTACATAACTTTGAATTAAATGTTGAATGTTGAATGTTGAAACAAAATTTTATCATTTACGTCTGCGTTGCCAACCTAAATTCAGCGCGTCAAAACTTTCTTGCCACTTCGTTTGGATAAGCTACTTTTTTGCTTCTCACTTGAATTAGATACCTTTTTGCTGCTGCGCTCGAGTTAGATACCTTTTTGCCTCTGCGCGCGAGTAAGTATCCTTCTTGCTACAGCTTGGAAATAGATACCTTCCTGCGCTGGGGCGACGAATTGTAGTTAATAATATAAGTCTATTAATAAATCGTTATTGAGTATTCTAACAGAGAATAACAAGAGTCGTTATTCATGAATGTATGTGCATCTGATTAGTCCCTTTTCCCTGTATTGCATGAATCTTACAGGTAGACCCCGGACGTGCAGAACGGATCCACTAGCCCAAAGGACACACGTAACCGACGAGGTACGTCGGGGGGTAAGATTTCAGGTTACAAATTGGGTCACAAAATTTGAAAAATTCTTCATCAAAGGATTTTTCTTTGATTAAAACGAATGCATTTTAAAATTTTGTGAAACAATGTCTGAGAGTGTAAAAATAAATTCACTATAAGTATATCCTTATGACAAAGTAGAGATGAGCCAGGTGGATCGACATGGGGAATAAATTGACAAAACGGCATATTTTTTCATATTAATGCACCGTTTTCGTTCGTGACATTGATATGGAGAAATATGCGGTTCTGTTAACTTACTTCTCATTCTGACACACCTTTTTCTCTGCTAGTCTTTACCTGCTGCCTCGATAAGTTTGATGTCGGTGACAACTGCCCGAAATGGGATGTGTAGAATGATCCGCTCATCAGCTTTTCGAGGTAACGATGCCGGTGGAAATGCACTGTCTTGCAGGGGGATTTGTATTCAGCATCCTCAAAAACCCATGTATGAATTTTTTCAGATTTTTTACCTTTTACCCATTATTTGACCTTCAAATGACCTTGAAAGGGACCTCCTGAAGGTCATCCGACCTCGAATTTGGATTCAGCATCCTCAAAAACCCATGTATGAATTTTTTCAGATTTTTTACCCTTTTCCCACTATTTGACCTTCAAATGACCTCTAAAATGAGCCAACCTTGAAAAACCGACCCCGGATTCGGATTCAGCGACCCCAAAAACATAAAGTCCNCCAATCTGAAAGCTTTCAGCAGTCGACACTTTATATGTCTTCCGCTTAGTAGAAATCAAGATTGACATCGCGATGCACTTGGCCGCGTTGAACTGCAGACCATATTTGGAAGCCTCGTCCCCGGCGGTTCGCAACATTTCTTTCATACCCAATATTGACGAGCTAAAAAGCACGATATCGTCTGCGTACGCCAGTGCGTCGATCTTGTGCTCACCCAGATGGTATCCTACCGAAGAAGGCAGGGAAGTCAGAACCCGATCAACCACGAGAGAAAACAGGAGTGACGATAAAGGGTCGCCTTGACGAACACCTCTTGTCACCCTGATGGGTTCCGACTTCGAACGCTTAATGGTGAGCACAGTAGAGCTGCTCCTATATGTATCCTCGATATACCGGACGAAAGCAGATGGTAAGCCTAACCTTTTGAGTGTCGATGTTATCGCATGATGACTGACGCTGTCGAAGGCTTTTGCAACGTCGAGCGAAACGACGTGCAGTTCCTTCAACGATGACTTTGCGTCGCGGAGAATTGTGCTAAGCACAGTGATATTCTCCGCGCAGCCATCATGCATGCCTCTCTGCCGCTCGTCCACAAGATTTGCCCGCATAAGACGCGAAGCAAAGACCTTGTGTAAATGACGAACGACAACAGAGGAGACACTAATGGGACGGAACTCTGATGGTAGCGAGCTGCCGTCTTTCTTAGGTATAAATATCGTCCGGCTCAAGAGGCGGTCTGATGGGAAACCGCCAAGCGCGAGGATAACGTTCAGGAACAATGCTCTAAGAGAGATCGGAACAGAACGCCACTGACGCGACGTAATGCTGTCAGGACCGGGTGCAGATGACAAAGGCACCTCGCAGGCTAGGAGTTCACGCATCGATACAGGGTCCGCTATCCACTGGAGGTCCCTATTCTCGACGGCTGTGACACCGTCAAGCTCCTTCGAAGGAGTAGTGAGAATTGGCTCCCAAAAAGAAACCATCTCCTCCATCGAAGGGAACACCGACCTAATAGGGCCATCCAGGACTAATTTCGCGGCTGCTGACATTTTGCTGCCAAACAGCTCCTGCATCTTTGCGTACTCTCTTCGCCTCTTTCTCCACCCGTCAGAAGCCCTTCGCTTCGAGATCTTCTTCCTCTGTCGCCGGCTATAACACCGACGACGAGGATAAGGCGTAGTAGAGGAAGGGAAGACCTGGTCGAGCCATACACAGACATCGACAGATGAAATTTGGTCTTCCCTTAGGACGGCTTCGGCGATGCCCCTAATTACATCAGCCTTGTGCGTGGTAATGTTCGCCGATCTGCGAATCAAGGCACCAATCGCTTCGAAGATCGAGCGTTGCCTGAAAGAATCGCAGCCGGACGAACTGCCGTCCACTTCATTATTATTGGAATCGATGTTCCGTGGCGTAACGATGACCTCTACGCTAGAAGATGAGGAGGACGCTAAGGTATTTTCATTTGCGTCACTAGGTCCGGTCGGTGGATTTGAAAATTTTTTTTTTTTGTAGGGCTGTGTTATCAATGATTTTAGAAATTTAATGATATGTCAATTCGTCTACATTATTTTTAGAGTTATTAAAATATTTGCAATTCAACCTAAGTAAGGCATTTTGCATCATTTTCAAAATTTTATAAAAAATTGTCCGTTAATTGATTCACGGAGTTATACTCGGACCTCGAAAATTTGTGATTGATTAGTGGCTTCCACGCACTGTTTTTTATAAACAGTGAAGGAAGCGACTAATTGATCGCAAATAAGCTATTTTTAGATGCAAAGGCCTATTCTACAACTTTTTCCACGTTTTTAGGGCTCAAAGTTGTCAATTTGGTCTTGAAAATGTAGATTGATATTCAACTGTGATTTATATCACAAAAATGCCAAAAAGGAGTGAATTGGTGAATGACTACCCTTTAGACACCCGAAAAAGTCTTCGAAGACGAAGAAAAAAACTAATGCAAAAGTTTTGAGAAATAAAGATGTTGCTGATTCCTCTAAGAACCGGGTCGAACTTCAACGCGGTTCCTTCTTCTAACTGATTCATTTTTCTTATCACAAAGTTAAGAACGCGTGCAGAAAGAAAATGAATCAAAGGTATTATAAAAAAAAATATAAAACAATAAAATATAATTGTATCACTAATTTGAGCTTATGTATTGTTTCAAATTTAACAATAATAATAAAAATGAAACCACTGCCAATTTATTGGCAAGAAGCTTCCTCCCAAGATGATTTTTACTTATTGTTAAAAATAAAAATAAAATTTTGATTTTCTACCTTGTAATTGAGTTAGAGCGAAGATTAGACTAAGGAATTAAGGGAAAGGCTTGTCTCCAGATTTTGTTATGGTCTCAGGACCAAAAATTTTTTTTGTTAAAAATTTAAAAAAAAAGTTAAAAAAGATAGATAAAGAAAAAAAGTGCGTTAAGTATTTTTTCAATTTGCTAATGTGTGACACGGCATACTTTTTCCGGCTACCCGGTCGTGTGCACTAGGGAGGTCGTGGGCTCTCGTTGGGGAGATCGGTTCGCAAAGGTTGAGATGGAACAAAGAGCAATACAATAATTGATTAACCACTGATTTCACTTATGAAGTAATTTATTAATAACAAAACTGATAGAATTTGCTTAGGCGAGCACAATCCTTTAGAGTAAATGATACTGTAGAAATAAGTGAATATATGTGAACATTTAATTATAGATTTATTGATGAAAAAAGTAAACTTGACTGAACAAATATTTTTATATTTAATTTGGCGATATCTTATATTATCTCTATCCGATACCATACGTGGCCGCGTGACAACAAGCACATCCAGACTGACTCTGAAAGTGACATAAGAGGAGGCCACTGGCAACACACATCAATAAGTTGAGTTGCCACTTTATCGACACAGACAAAACATTTATTTTAACCACACATTATAAAATAATTATAATAATCTAACACTCCTCCTTAATTATTTTAAATATCAATCTTTCAAATATTCTTCTGGAAAGAGGTTTGGTGAGAACATCAGCCAGTTGATCTTCGCTCTTGATAGCTTCCAATTTGAGTGTAGTCCCAATGTGTTGTTGAATAAATTTTCTTGAAATCTCAATATGTTTCTTCCCTTTAGTAATTTTACCTTCATGTGTATTTTCCAACATATGTATAGCTGATTGGTTATCGATGAAGAGAGTAGTTGGCACATTGCAGTTCAAATGTTTTAGCTCACATGCAAGTCTGCAAATCCATGAGATTTCATTTAGAGCAGAGACAGCTGCTCTGTATTCGGCTTCTGCGGTGGAGTTTGTTTTGTGGGTTGCTTTTGGGTAAACCATACAATTGGACCACCTCGAAGCAAAATAACTCCACTGGTCGATTTCGAGTTGGTATATCACCACCATAATCTGAATCACAATAAGCAATGAGCCTATTTTCACCGTCAAAGAAAATTTCATAATTTACTGCTCCTTTCAAGTACTGGAGAACTCGAGTAATCATTTTCTAGTGACTGTATAATGGTTTATTATTAAACCTACTCAAATAATTTATGCAGAAACTTATGTCAGGTCGTGATACAGTAGCAAGATATAAGAAACTGCCAATCAACTCACGGTATGGATAAAATTTACTCAATGGCTCATCGTTGATGAAATTATCTGCCTCGGTAACCATACCACGTTCAATAGGCATGTTTACAGGATTAGCATCTGCAAATTTATAACGTTGTAAAATTTTTGTCACATATCTAGACTGACCTAAAGCAATTCCATCTGATCGCATCTTTATTTCCATGCCGACGTATGTAAAAGATCCATCTTCACCAGAGTTAAAAGTTATGTTGATTTCCTTATGAAGTTCCTTCAAAATTTTCATCATAGTTGCTTTATTTCTTCCGATCATAAGGCCATTATCAACGTGAAGGACAATTATGTTATTCCGTCCATTGTCGTAGTAGATACAAGGATTATCGTCTGCTAGTTCGACGTTCACCGACTTGAGAAATGACGTGAATTTTGCATTCCAATTTTTCGGTGCTTGTTTTAAGCCGTACAGGCTCTGTAAATGAGGGATCTTAGTAAAAATTATTTGGAGCTACGAAGACAAATACAAATGGATTGAATTTTTATAACAGGTTTTATTTCGTCTGATTCGTACAAAGGCTAGACGGAGAGTGAACAAATTTTGCCCGACCGGCAACAACAATCTCCCGTTGCCAAGCAACGCACTCGACCGCAATTGTTTTCAAGCCGCTTCCAGCCAGCCTAATCGCTGAGCTTTCAGCCCTGTACAATATAGAATTACATCAATTTTTCAAAAACCGTTTCACGCTCAGCGCCTAGGCTGGCTCGAAACCCGTCAAAAATTAAACTGTTGTGTTACAGGCTCTTTTTCAGCAGACATACACGACTTGATTTATCCTTGAAGCCCTCAAGCTGTTCCATAAAAATTTGCTCCTCCAAGTCTCTATGTAGGAAGGCAGTTTTGACATCAAAAGTACTGACTTCCATTTTTTCTGAAACAGCGATACTCAAAATAAGACGAATCGACGAATGACGAGCCACTGGGCTGAAGACATCAAAATAATCCTGTCCGTGTGTTTGTTCGAAACCACGAACTACTAGTCTGGTTTTGTGTCTACCAGTATCTTTTCGACAAAACACCCAACGACAGGTGAAAGGTCTGGCATCTTTTGGTTTATTCACTAGAACCCAAGTTTGCATTTTTATCAGAGACTCTGCGTTCGCATCACACTCGCATACGCTCGTGCACTAACCCCACTTTGCCGTACCAGAAAGTGCGACTTATGCATCGGAAAAGGGGGCATAAATGTGAACTTGGCACAGTACGTTGTTCGATACTCGGGCCATAAGGGACACTTTTCGGCCCAGTTATTAGGACCCTCGCTACGTTCGAGCCCTAAACTACGCCGTGTCAAAAAGTTTTACTTATGGCACTTATATCGAAATAGTATATTTTGCACCTAGGAAGTGAAAAACTGGGAAGTCTCAGAGCACGTGTAATTTATCATCCGAGGCGAAGCCGAGGCTGATAATCACGTGCTCTGAGACTTTCTTTTTTCGCTACATTGATACAAATAAAATTTTTTTTGAATCCCCCAGCCTAAAGTAACAATTTCATTTCGCTCAGCAAAAGTAAAATGTTACTTTAGGTTGGGGTGGCACAAAAATTACTATTACAATACAAGTGCCATAATTAACACTTTTTGGCCCGGCATAGTTTAGGTCCCGAGTGCAGCGAGGGTCCTAACAGCTTTTCTAAAAAAAAGAAGACATTTGAAAAATAATGTAAGTATGATGAACGTCTTCAGAATTTCGCATTCATTTTTGTTATGCTCTAGAATGAGCTAGGAACCTTCAATCGAAAACTTGAAACGGTCATAATTTATTAAATCTGACAAGGAATTAAAACAAAATATTTTCAATTTTTTTTACCGGAACCATCGGGTTCCAAGAACCTTTTTCGTTAAAGATATCGTTTTTCGGCTCTAGACGCTATCGCCTTAAATTAAAAAATCTGAAAAAATTTGAGATTATGTATTTTGATGAACAAAATATGAAAAAAAATTTTCCAGATTTTTTGAGGCTTTGTACCGCCCTAAAAAAATTATTTTCATGAAAAAAGCTGTTTTTTAGCTCTAGGCTTCATCGGAATGAATGAAAATTTCTGAAAAATTCAAGGAATCGTTTTTTGGTGTCAGAATCAAGAAAAAAACACTCCAGTTTGGTATTTCGAACCATTTCACCAAAAATAAAATAATTTAAATTTTCAATGATGTTTTTTGAAGGCCTGAAGCACTTGAAAAATCTGAAAAAATTCAAGGTTGTTTCGATTGTTGGAAAGTACCTTCATGAATTTTTTCAGATTTTTCAATTACTTCAGGGCTTCAGAATAAATATAAATAGAAAATAGACGTTTACAGCGGGGGTGGGGGGTAGGAAGGGGAGAGAAGTCTAAAATTTTGGTTTTAGGACTCTTTTATGATGTATTATTATAACATACCAAAATTTCAGAAAAATCCTTGGACCTCGTCCGCAGGTTTATTTAAAAAATTCTGAATCTGACCCATATGTATAATGAGCTGCATGCGAATGATTTATTTTCATTAAAAATATTAGTTGTTACGCGGGATGTTATTTTTTACGCGGGAGAATTTTTCAACTAATCACAGGTCGGGGGTCCTTGCTAACGCTTCTCCTCTAACGCTTTACAAGAAGAATGGCATCAGCTATGATACATCTGATATAATTTTATTTTACAAAGGAAACATTAGGTTAAAACACAATGTTTTTTTCATTGTTTATTTTAAATTTTTACGACGGAAAATAATATTTTAAAATTCTAAGTTGCTTGATGACGCTCAATTCTAGTGAGGTAACGCACGAACTGTTTAAATGTTAAAAGCTGTTTAAGCTGTTGAACAGTTAAAACATTATTCAACAACGAACGACAGCACACATTTACTGTGACTCTTATCTCGCAAGATAACACAAGTATCAAACGAAAAAGCACAGAAAAAATTACTATTTATACATAGAGAAAGTCAGCTTGAATCAAGTATGAATTCTACTGTATAAACGAGTGGGAGCGAAATAGAACGAGAGACAAGTTAAAGCGTGAAATAACGAAAAATCCATTGATAGTTTGAAAGAGTACTGCTATACAGCTTTATAAACGAGTGAAAAAGCGGCTCGTTCGGAAACGCATTGCTTTCGACTATTTGAACGCACCAAGAGGAACGGATTTTTTTTCATTTTCAAGCAGAGGACATAAAAAAAACTTCTGGAACTGCTGAAAAACGAAAATCCGACTTGTTTTAAACGCAGTAGTGAACTTTTTGTCGAAAATTCTACGTGCGTTACTCGAGCAGGTGCATATTGGCTTTGGGTCTCCATTATTTTATCGTTGACTTATGCAAGCTCAAAAAAACCACTAAAACAATCTCTATACTTCGCTATCATTGTCTGGAAATTCGCTCTGCAAAAAATACACTCATTTGGTTGTTTTCGTTAACTAAAATTTTTTACTAACTCGATTTCAAGTTTTCTTCTTTATGCGAGAAAAATATTTCGTAACATTTCACAAAATCACAGCATTGCCACGTACTTTTTTGGCTTGTATTTCAATTGTTTGTTTTGCTATAAACGTATTACCAAACAAACTACATAATGTTGAACAATATTTTTAACAATACTATGAGTAGTAATCGTTGATACAACATAATACAGTAGTACTTTATTACAATAATAGAAGATTGTGAAATTTTTCTCATGATATTTTTTTTTAGTGGAGCTACTTCATTCGTATTAAGTTCAAGGAGTCGACCTACGAATACGAGCGTGTATCTGGAGTTTTGGGGCACTGCCATTCACTGGAACTCAACGGTGCCGAAAGTCAGCTCGTTCCCTTCTAGTGTGGCAAGTAGTGCATGTGCGACTGCCGCTTTGCCCTCATGCAGAAATAAAAATTTCATTCATAAAAATTGACACGGTGTCTTCTTAAATCTTATATATTTTTCTTCACTTATATAAAAATGATGAACTGAAAAGCCAAGCGTTAAACGGCTTTAAATTGGTCGATTTACTTTTGACTCGAGTTGAAATAGAATAAAGTGACATCTAAGGACGGTTGGTGGCAGGCAAAATAGTAGCTTTTTCAAAGCAGGCCTGAAAAATTGATTTACGCTTAAAATCGTTTGAAAGTTTAAAGTTGTTTCAAATTAATATGCAGGGCCAATTATTTTTATTCTACAATAAAAATGGCACCTAATAGATTAACAATGAATAGAATTATCTTAAAGATTATATTCTGATTACATGATCGAAAGTAAAAAACTTTTAATAGTAAAAATAACAGAGTATGAAATTGTACTAAAGGCAGAAAATCTAATCGCTATTACATCTTTTCGTGGATTATCTTATACTACAAATGTTCGTATAAGAGAAAATAGTAAAGAAAGACGGGAAGACTTGTAAATGTTTTACTCCGGAAGCGCGTGTAATCTTTGACGAGACAAAGTGATTTGCAGAAAGCCTTTCTTCGGTATGTAAACGGCCTTCTATGTGATATCCAACTTGATCAACAAAAGCTTAGAATGTTTGCATTGAGTTGTTGTAGGCTACAATTACAACTTGTTTCAGTGTCTCGCTCTTCCTCTTTCTTGCACACCCTCGCTATGAGTATTACTGTGCATGCACACAAGGTAAGACTAGATTTGCAAGCTCGTCATTATGTATGCGTTTGTATAGAGGTACTGTCACGATTTACATCTAATCCTATCGATCATCATAGTCGGAAGGTGTATAACCTATTGCGGATTTGGTACAGACGCATGTCTTGATAGAATATCTGATCCTCGAACAACACCTCATTGAAATTTATTCTAATAATATTTAATAATGCATTCATGGTTGGAGACTAAATAAGTTCTTCGTTAAAATTCTATGCTATGATGTATTTTGTTCTAATTAAATTTGTGGAAATACAAATTTCAAACCAAAAGCATCATGGATTACTATAAAGTACGAATCATTTTCAATAACTAGTATTCACTAATCTTAATAAAAAATGAAATTTGAAAGAACGCCTTATGCTTCAAGAGCCGAATAATATGCAGTGCATTGCATAATTCTGATCAATTCTTCAAACTTTATAATTTATTCCTCACTTTCAGAATTGAAATTTCCATAAAAAACGCACCATATTACTTGGAGGTAGGTGTTAATACTTCAACACATTACAGACCAATTTTCGCACCTCTGCATGCAAAATTGGAGATTTAATGCTGGAGAAATCTGCAAGCAATATTAATTCTCCCATACTCTTAATATCACGCTGTTATTATCATGCGCAAAATTACAGTTGTACAGCCTACGGCTCTCTTATTGCAGCTAAAGTGTAAACGAGTGAAAAAAACACAACGTTTATTGTATTGAATCTTTTTTGAGAAGAGGTGAGAAAAGAATGCCAGTAGCAAATCTCAAACGGTCTGTTAATACCTGCAGCCAAAAGCGGTGGGTATAATTAATGCAAGCGCAATCCGCCGAATTTTATAGATCAAGAATAATTCATTGATGCTCTATGATTGGAATTTCGAGCTAACTTGTGTCTTTTTTTTCACAACTCACTGGATATAAGTGAATAATAATTTTTGAATAATAATTGAATAATATGGATAATAATTGAAAAAATTTGAATAATAATTTTTCATAGAAAATGGAATCTAATGGAAACAAAACATGAATGATAAATCATATCAAATATCATTTATTAATTATAAAATATATTTTTTAATGTGTGAAATTAATATGTGCAATGTGCAGTATTAAAGCTTACTACGACAAAAAAGAGAGTGGCTAGTAGTCAATTGAAAAAAAAATCGTCTACATTTATGAAAAATTTTTATCTTAGACGAGTAGATTATCAATCAAGATTTCATTTCATGCTAAGTTGGTCAACTGCTTTCGAAAAAAACTAATTCCTTAAAGTAAAAGACAATTACTACTGCAAAAATTTAGTCTACACGGAAAAGAATTCTGAATTTATATTTAAATAATGTAGACTCAACCGTAGTGTAGTAGTCAAAGTAAAAGGTAGAACGTGTAAGGCATGAATAATAAGATAGCGAATTTGTCTGTATGCTCCGTACGTTTCCTAATTTTTCCATCCATCTTACGGCTAAGAAGGCAATGTATACTATATATTATATATATATGTAGTGTTGACGTATGATTCATAAAAAAGACAAAGTAGAGCGAAAAGAGCGAGCCAGTTTTCGCATTGCAGAAGCGACTAAAATGTCGAGAAGGAATATATACTTTGATAGAAGGAAAAACGGAAGTGAGGGTATAAAATAGAGGGTACAAATACGTATCTTTTCGATTACGGATGCAGGTAACGTCACTCGATCTCCATATAACTAGTCAGTCGTGTGTACTCGAAAACCTTACGTCGCTAATGCTGAAAACTTTTTGACGAAGACTTTACTTCTCTGAGTATGCATATATAAAAGCAGAGGCAGTAAATTTCATAGAAAGAATACGTCAAATAAATTTTTTTAAAAGATGAACGAAAAACAAAAATTATCCATCATATGTTGATCGCATCCTAAATTATCCAAAAGAAGACACGAATTATTCGTCTTTCTTTGAAATGATATTTATCTAATTGTTATATTTATAATTTCTACTCTATTATAGAGTTCTGAATATTAAGTAGAAATTTCTTATATAGCTGAATATAATTGCTAGAATTCGATACGAAGGACCCAAGGAACCAAGTAAAAAGCTTTCAATGATAAGTTGAACAACTCTTATACTACTAACTACTCAGTACTTCATTTGTAAGCAACAATGACACCTTGTACTTAAGTGAAAGAGTTGCTGTGACAGAATTCCACGTCAAGTTAGGACCTTTTGAAGTCAAACTGTAATTATAACATCAGATCCTTTTAGCTCTTTAATTCGATCCATTAGTCTAGCCTCTCTGACGCACGTTGGATAGAATCAAAGGAGACACCATTACTTGCTCCTTGCGTCTTTCTTCGCACAACTTGCTTTACCTTGTCTGTACATTCGTCTTTTATATGAACTTAAATATACTTGCTTCTTTTAAATTAGTTCGTATATAATTTTAAAATGATTTCTTTAAAAAGTGACAATAAATACAGAAAATTACATCCAGTGGCGATAATGTAGTATCTTATGTAAATTTGAACGAATAAATTATTAGTAAATCGATGAAAAATGATCTTTCAGATCTTGCTAATCGTTAAATAAATGTTTGATTACTAACTCTTTCTTCAGATTAATTTCAGTAAAGTGAAATGAGATGTGAAATTTAATAAATAGTACTTTGAACGATCGTGATCAAATTATAAAATATAGGTAATGTAATAATTAAAAAGGATAGTTAATGCATAGCATATAGTGTAGTTTTTATCAATTATCAAGATTTGTTTAAGGAGGTTCGGGAGTCTCAGCGAAATGCAGCCAAATTTTTAAAACACGTTTAATTGCTTTGAAACTTTATAATATGAATGTTAATATCAAAATACAACTTTTCACCGCAAAATTTTGTTAAAATGATGAAAAAATTTTTTGACCATTTAACATGGTTTCTTACGAGAAATCATGAATTTTCGCTTTCAATGAGCATAAACATAATGTAAAAAAACAAAAACTAAATAGAAAAAAATACGTACATATAGGAAATTTAATAAGGAATAATTTGACTGCAAAAAGAAGTTCATCGACCGTTTAGTTATCGAGAAATAAATTGTTATGTGTAAAAATTCGTGGGTCATTTGCGCGTACCCTAACCAACAAATGAGTTAGAACAACAAAAATATGTGCTCATTCGACTCTAATGACAAATAGAGTATTGTTTTAAGCCTAAAACATCGAAAAAAACTCATCCAAATGATTGAATTATTAATAATAGCTATAATTGTGTGCCAGCTCATTGAAAAAACCTACAATTTCGTGTTATTTCGAAGTTGGCAGCGCTGAAAATTTAACATTGGAAGTATAGGAGCCCCTCGCGTCCCGCTTCGTCCCCCTCTGAGACTCCCGAACCTCCTTAAGGTTTTTCTGTGCAAATAAATGAAAACGACAGTATATTCTTGAAATTTTTCACTTATTTTATTTTTTTATAAGGTTTTTACAACTATATAATCTTTAATAATTTACAGTCTTATTTCGGCATAGCCATTTCTCCTCGTATTTACAATAGTTGGAATATGAAGCAGTTGAAGAATAGAATTTTTTATAATTTTTTAACATTGATTTCACTCATCTAATATATTTGAATGTACAACTCAAATTATTCATGATTATAATCTTAAAATAAGTATTAAATTTTAACAAGTTATCATTTATTTTTAAAAGCATTATTGTTATCTGAAAATTTTATATAAGTACATTTTTGCAACCATCTCATAATGGTTTCAATATTGTTACTTTTAATTCTTGTACCCGGTATAAGCATTCATGGAAGTAAATATTCAAAAATGGTGATAAACTTTCTCTGTTTACGCAGTGTAACAGTTTTATTGTACATTTGAAATTAGTTTTAATTGCATTATACAATTCTATTTTCAAAATAATCCTGTCACCAAATGTTACATAAATATTGAATTAGATTTACTTAAATCAGTAATATAGATATATTAGATGATTAATACTGAAAACAATGGTATAGAAATACATTATTGTTCTGAACAGAATCAAGCAAATTTTTTCTATCACAATTGGGAATCTTTTAATTTCCGTCTTAATGAATGTCTAAAATTGAGACATTATTTGATTATAAATCTGATTTTTAGAAACGCAAAACTAAATAATTCTTAGCATTTATCTGAATCATGTGCGATATTAACCTGCAGATTTAATAATCTGGAACACTTTATTTACAACAAGTTTTATTTCGTAACCAAATAATCTTATATGCCAATACAAATGTTTTGTCAATTAAATTATTTAACATGTTAAGGTGTATGGATTAAATGATATTTACCTCAGTGGTCATCTTTACTTACAACAATTGCAAAAAGCTTTTTAAGTACATTCCGATTTTGCGAGTGATCAGAGCTTTACAAATAATTTCTGTTAATATTACTCAAAATGTTTACGAGTGAAGCACAAAAAATATTTTCAATTTAAGACTATATACATCAACATTTTTAAAATCAAATAATATGAAATCATTCAAAACTAAATATTACTTTTTTTCATTTAGGAACGCCTTTCTAAATGTCTTTTATCTAGAGTCTGAGTACTTAATAACAAGATGTAATTATTTTTTATATTTTCAACAAAATTTATATTTTAGGCCTATACAATTCAACATCACACAAACATTCCACAGAGTTAATATTATTTTTATTTTAATATGTGAATTACTTTTCGATTTTGAAGTTTATTTAAAAGATTTAATTAATCTTTAAAGCAACGTCATTCTTTACCTCCGTATGATAAGAAGTTTCCCATTCACTCTTATTTTTTAAATATCATACTTTAGGTACAAACTTTCTTGAAATTTTGCAAAATCTTCATAATCGTCTATCTAAGAACTCGATTGGACAGATACGTTCATTATAATATAATTATTCATATAAAACCCAGTGAAATCGAAGTAAATTACAATGTAATTGTAGAACATCGATATAAAAATGTCTAATTATAAATTGGGGTTTTTAATACCTAACACAGAGTCGCCAAATTATTTCAAATAAAACTACGTCAGTTTGGAGTGCGTTGAGTTTGTTGGGGAGTACCTGCCTAATGTAAGACCTATTTCCTGGGTGTTTCTCGTTACATTTCTTACTGGAAATGGGCTAAATCCTAGTGGTTTTTGCGTTGGACTTGTATCATAATCGTATTTCTTATAATTATCTAATGGCTTAGTCTCTGAAATACCGCTCAGTGTTAATGATGAGGTCTCAAGTCCTGAATTTGGAGGACTGATGTCTGAATAAATGTGCTTGGATCTACCATTGGTATATATTAACGGCTCATTCCCCATCGGCTGTATATTTTTGCACGAGTTTGCATAAGCATAGTGAGGCGACATCAGTTCTGGGTCCTGATAAACTTGTGTTTTAACAGCATTACTGTTTACGTAAGCCGGAAGCTCCGATTGTGTTTCTAAAGGTGTTATTTTGTAGGGTCGCTGAAGAATATCGTAGCTGTCGCTGTAAGAGGAATACTTTTCTACTGAAATCGAATCATTATAATTTTTTGCTCGGAAATTCGATTCAAAATTATCAGGATCCAACGATTTTATCCCGCTAGGAGAATATTTACTCGGTGGATTCATGATCTGCTTAGTAGAATAAAATGTTGCACCTTTATCCAATTCTGGAATACTAGTTTCGAAAGGACTGAGTTTCAAATCGATATCACTATTAATGGATTTTTTTTTCATAATTAAATCAGCATCATCATCTCTATCGTAACACAAGCGAAATTCTAAATGTTCTTTTGACACGACTGGTTTCCCAGTTCCATACTCGTAATCCAAACCTTTTGGAATGACAGCTTTTCTAGTCAGTTCGAATATCGAATTTTCAAAGCCAGTATCCATCATATCTTTATTGTCGTACGGTCGTACAGAATATAAATTATCGGGTGACTTTCCAGGTGACAATTTTATTCTATAGTCGTAAGGCGACGTATTTAAAATATTGGAAGAATAAGGACTATTGTAGGGGCTCTTTAAAGGTGACGCATCATAAGCTAATTTTTTCTCGGCAATCAAACTCGGCGAGAATCCAACGGCCGGTGACCGTAGCTCATCTGATATGTAAGACAAAGCCGACGGCTCGATATTTTGATTAGCTAGATTCGAACCCAAAACTGGCAACACTTGTGCGTGGGACAATTTATCGAGTTTTTCCAATTCATGGTAAATATCAATATCACTTTTTGCTGATATCGGATGCATCGAAGAGTAATCATTTCGAGGCAAGTAGGAAATTGGATTGCCTGTATACATAATCGAATCTAATTCCTCACCAGTAACCAAATCATTTTTTATTTTGAGTGGATCGTCAGGTGCAGTGTATGAATAAATATTCGTGGGGCTCGGAATTTTGTCGTTTATGTTTAAACACTGGGGACTAATTGGTAAATCCGAGGGTGAATTATTTCTATAATTGATAATGAGTTTTGATAATTCGTCATTTATTTGACGATCAATGAAAGCGTCTCTTTGCATTAAATAATCATTCGATATGTCATCAACGTCAGGAAGATATGCTACTTCTTCATTATCACCGATAATTGATAGTTTCGACAATTCTTCGTTAATTTTTGCTTCAAATTCTGATGCTGTTGTAGTAGCAGTGGTTCGATCAAGATCCTTAAAATTTATTTTAGCCAATTCTTCGTTTATTTCATGCTCGTTGAGACCAATTTTTTCTAGAATAGGGCTGAATATTTTGGAAATTTCCTCGTTTATAGGACTTATGGTTATTTCCTTGGTAATTTCTTCGAGGTCGGGTAATCTCCTCTTAGCTTGGCACGTCAAAATTTTTTGCAGGATGGCTGAATTTTCTTGAATTATTTTTAAAGCTCTATCACTGCTACTCCTTCTTCCATTGTTGTCTCGTTTCCGAGGTTTAACTTTGGTCCAAACTCCGAGTTTCGATTCTTTATCATCGTCATCGCTTTCATTTCTATCAGAACCATTTTTATACGTAACGGATTTTAAAATGCTATCGCTACTTTCATCAATATTTATTTTCGGCTCCACTATATAGGTTTTTCTTCCGACTGTAGAAATACAAATGCCAGGAACATCAATTTTTTCTTTCGAAAATGTGCTCGCAGAATCGCTGAATGTATCTTGTCTCCGAGCCTCCAAACACTTGAGATCTTCCCAAATTACACTTGTTTTTCGCGTCAGCATGTTGGGATCGATTTCTCCGTCTTCGCTGATTTTCGTTTCCAAATGTCGGACGTCTTCGAGTACGTCACTCGAACGTTTCTTTGAACTGCTGGCAAAATCCTCCATCGAAGGTGACAAGAGCATTTCCGGAAATCGTTTTTCCAAACTACTATTGCTTCGATCGTAACTCACCCCTGTGATTTCTAGAGTCTCAAGTTTACCGTCAAGTGACTTGCCTCGAGAACGTTCAAAAAGATCATTTCTGTGTTCACTTTGAGTCCGAAAAACTGGCGAAAGCATATCAATGTCTTGTATCTCTTCTTCCAATCTGTACTTTCGATAAACTTCGAATGCTAAAGTGATGAAATTCATAATTTTAAAATTAAATTCATTAAATAACTACAATTATTATACAAACATATAATTTACCTGAAGTACGGCCTTTTTCAGATTCCAAACATCTATCGTCAATCGAATTTTCCGACTCAACGTCCGTGTATAATTTTCGCAAATTTCCGTTTAAGGAACTTTCATCTGAAACTTTGATATCAATAGGATTTTCCATGATGTTCAATTGAGATAAATCGAAAGCTTTAACAGCAGCTTCATTTTCCGTCGAAGGTTTGGAAATTTTGTCAACATCCAAGCCACAAAATTGATCGAATTCCACAATTTCTCGATTGGATTTACTTTTGTCATCTTCGTATGGTGATGGTGTATTTTGATTCGGATTGCGAATTGGATAAAATGGAGACGTCACAGAACCAATATCTGTTTGTAAAATTTTAAGATTATATGGGTAATAAACAACAAAAATTGGATCATTCATGTACATTAGGGCGGAGCAAAAACACACTTTTGTCGCCGATCGCTTTCTAATAGCAATAGAACGTTAGTATAACTCAAAAAAAGAGAAAAGCCACGAGGTAGGCGCATACAAATGATATCTTCAGTTAGCGCATGAAACTCGAAGTTTGAATTTCGTAAAAACAATATAATCATGCTTCAGAAATGAATCACAGCAAAATCTCTCGGCTTCGAATAGACCGATCGGGCTGAAAGTTTCAGGGCTTGTTTTACATATGAACACGAGTTTCTCTGTAAAATTTTAGCCCTCTAGGTGCCTTAGAAACAAAGATACAGTCATAGGAAGGTTGAAAAACGACGTTAGATTAATTTTTTTTATGCTATTTCTATCTTTGTACACCTGTAGGTTGTGTAATTTTGCTGCTATTGAAACGAAAGAGTAACCAATTTTTTCGTCTTTTAAAGACGTTTCCAACCGTATAAGTTTGTATAGGGGTTTTTAAATTTTTACAGAAGTTACAATATAAAAGGTCTAAACTTTTGTGTCACCATCGAAACTACATTTGTTATTTTTTTTTCTGTTTCTTAAAAGTTACACATTCTAGACAAACTTGAACCCCAATGATAGTTATATGCTCTTAAAGAGCATAAAATTACCTTTAATTTGGTGTATGTAAAAAGTTTCTAAGTCCTCTAGAACCGAAGATACAGCTGTTTGAAGTTTTATTGAAAATTCAAGATTAAATTCTGTGATGATCTTACCATATCCGGTCTATGATAAATTCACAGATTTAGTACTTCAATATTCAGTAAAACTTCAAACAGCTGTATCTTCGGTTCTAGAGGACTTAGAAACTTTTTACATACACCAAATTAAAGGTAATTTTATGCTCTTTAAGAGCATATAACTATCATTGGGGTTCAAGTTTGTCTAGAATGTGTAACTTTTAAGAAACAGAAAAAAAAATAACAAATGTAGTTTCGATGGTGACACAAAAGTTTAGACCTTTTATATTGTAACTTCTGTAAAAATTTAAAAACCCCTATACAAACTTATACGGTTGGAAACGTCTTTAAAAGACGAAAAAATTGGTTACTCTTTCGTTTCAATAGCAGCAAAATTACGCAACCTACAGGTGTACAAAGATAGAAATAGCACAAAAAAAAATTAATGTAACGTTGTTTTTCAACCTTCCTATGACTATATCTCTGTTTCTGAGGCACCTAGAGGGCTGAAATTTTACAGAGAAACTCGTGTTCACATGTAAAACAAGCCCCGCAACTTTCAGCCCGATCGGTCTATTCGAAGCCGAGAGATTTTGCTGTGATTCATTTCTGAAGCATGATTATATTGTTTTTACGAAATTCAAACTTCGAGCTTCATGCGCTAACTGAAGATATCATTTGTATGCGCCTACCTCGTGGCTTTTCTCTTTTTTTGAGTTATACTAACGTTCTATTGCTATAAGAAAGCGATCGGCGACAAAAGTGTGTTTTTGCTCCGCCCTAATGTACATTTAAAATTTGAGAGACAACACTCACCAGAAGATGGTTCCAGCAGTTCAACGCCATCACTTTTGTAACTGTAGCTTGTTGCGAACTTGATGGAATTGGCGCTGACCGGCGATTGCAGCTCAGAACTGAAATCTCTCTCAGACAATTTCAGTTTATTCGGGCTACAAAATGATTCCGTCGAACTACACGGTGGTTCGGTAGATTTTGGTAGCATCACGGAATCAGTCGACAGGGTTACTGGCGATTTATCAACCGGAGTATCGGGGGGTAGTTTAATGGCTACATCTGACTCGGGAGACTTGACCGTAACTGTTTTTGTAGATTCCGAGCTGATCGAAGAAGCTGTGGATTTTTCAATCTCGACGAAATCTCGTGACTCTGGATGCGCAGGAGTGTGTGGAGTAGCCGCGAGACTTGATGTTACCGAATCTGGACCCATCGTTTCTCCAGAACTGTAGGATTTCGGACTCTCGGGTGTTTTTGGACTTTGTCGAATATTTTGCTGAAAACAATGTTAATGTTTAGTCCTTTTTTATTAATACGTATATATAGTATTATCATACTCACAGAAACTTTTGAATGATTTATTGGACTCCGATTACTCAGTGAATCAAACTCTTCGGTATTAGTTAATTTTTTTTCTTCCTGCGTATCACTTTTTACTTCAGCCTGTTCTTTAGAGTATACAATTTCTGATTTTATTTCAGGTGATACCTCTTTCGAGCTTTCAGAATCTTTTGACTCACTATTTGACAAGAGTGCAACCGGTGACTGTCTATGAACATAATTCACTGGCAAACTTTCCACGCGAACCTCTTCCTTGGGCTCAAAGTTTTGCCTCGTTAATAGTTCATTGGAAGTAGCCTCATCGCGGGCACTTAAATCTTTATTAATGGCACTTTTATTAAGAACATCCAGTGTTCCTCCACTAGTAACATATGAGAAAATGGGTGACTTCTCGTTATTTTTAACTAAAACCAAATCTTCTTCATCGAAGCTTGTTTTGACATCGGCATCGTCTGCTGATAGACGTCTAATTTGATCGGTGATCTGAGCGATCGACGTTTCTTCAACTGAGACATCGAAATGATCGCTGAAAATTGATGGTATACTTTCTTAATGGGTAATTAAAAATCCAGATGAAATTTAAATTATAACTATGGTAATTAATAAAAGCAGCATGCTTATTTTAATCATCTACCATGATGCAACATGTTATAACATCCTATGAGTGAAATCTTTTATCAAATATTGATGCTATTATTCTCGGTCAATTAAAAAGATATAATGTGAATTATAGTATTGTCTTCATATCTAGCAATGAATGGTTTAACTATTTTGATATTAATGAGCATTATTTGAATGCAGATAACTTAGTGTATCAATAATGTCAAATTGTTAATCGACTGTATGGAAGTCGTGAAAAATAGTCAATTAAATAGCTCTAATTTTCCGATTTGTGGTTATTATTAATGAAATTTGTTGATTAAATTTTCAACTCTAAAACATATTCCACAAGATACCTATTGGTTAGTAGCGCCTATTCGAAGCTGATGAAATTAACTCCAAACTTTAGCAATATAAACACTAGCTATTTTAACATTGTTAATTTCAAATAGCCTTCGATATTTCACTTACACTCAATACTACGTATCTGTCAGGTCGATCTTCGATAATTCTATTTGAGAACTGAAAGATTCATCAACTATATGACTAAAAATCATTTAAAAAGAGTTAACATTGATGCAACCGAATTTTTTTACAAACAGGTAAAATTACGAACAATTATTTTAGTTATAGTTTTGATATAAAAAGTATGCCTTGTAACATCGCTTTACAAATTCTCTTGAAATTTTTTTTTCTTGCCATCATTTTGGTCTTTGCTTTTTATTATTAATGAAACCCCCAAATGTTTTGACTGTTTCAAAATACTTGTAATTTTAAGCGTTAAAAATACTTGAATCACCTAATAATTTTTTAATTTTTATCGTATTTTTCTAGTCACGTAATCATTAAATTGACTCCAAAGGTAAATGACGCAAAAAAGTCTTAAATGTTCAGTTCTAATATGAACATTTTTAAATATATTTTACAAAATTTCTACTAAATATTTTTCTAATAAGCAACTCGAAAGTCTTTACTTTGTTCTTCCTGATTAAAAAAAATATATTCTGTAGAAATATCAGAAAATCAAAATCTTCTGTATGTTTAGACAATCGGTAAAAATGCCTCAAGTCAAATAAACCACGAAGCTTTGGAGAAGCGCGAAAGTTGAATCGTAAAAACGAAGAAGCCATAAAATACTGGGCTTTTAACCTCACCTGCTTGTGCTAGTAGCTCTGACTCGTAGCTCAGCAGGCGACGACCTCTCGACTTCGTGGGGTAATTGCACGCCACATTCCGAGGTCGAGGTCGGCTCTTCGCTGCTGTCGAATTCACTCAATCGGTCGGGCTCATCGCACAGCTCCGTCGAAGTACTGTCGCTATCGCTGTCGCTGCGTCTCGAGCTTGATGCTGCCTCGAACGATACCAATTCATTGTTGGTAATCACTGCTGATGCTGCTTCTGCTACTGCTACTGCTGTTGCTGCTGCTGTTACTGCTGAGGTGAGAGAGGCGGAGATATAAAACAGATCGATAAGGTAGATGGGGAGGGTGAATGTACTCTACTCCCCTGCATACTACACTTGCGCAGCAAATAGGTATATAACGTATGTGTGTGTGTGTGTGTGTGTGTGTGTGTATGTATGAGTGTGTCTGTCGTGGAAGACCAAAGAGGCGAGATGTAGGTTGCAGGTGGGCTCTTTCTAAGCTACTATACATGTATATATATTTCCAGACAAGTTCACTAACCTAGATACGAGAAAGAAAGAGAGAGAAAGAAATAGAGTGCGCGCCCGAAAGAACGAGAGAACTAGAAAGCTGTTGAATGCTACAGGATGATAACTAGAAGTCTGCGCGAGGACCAGTTCATTGTATTCGAATGAGTGCATCGGTAATGGAAACAACAAAAAATATCCCAAACTTTTCAATTTTTCGAAAAAACGTGCTGTATTATATTGCACTCAGTTTTAGGTAAAAACTTCCAAACGCCTGTTTTCGAGCTTGAATGTCAATTTCCCAAATTTTGCAAAATAACAAGTTATCAGTCGAATTTTTGTGAATTATTTGTGCATTCAAAAAGTAATGACATCAATAATAATAAAAGTAGAGGATTTTTTTATGTAATCGTTCTCATAATTTCTCGTGAGCTTTTACTCATATAAAATAACTCATCATCGAATAAATGAATCGATCACAAAATATCATCACTTCATGAACTTGGACTTGATTGGAAAATCGATAAGCATTAAGTATAAAAGAAAAAAAATATTTGCGAACATCGATCTGTTTACATGTGCTAAAAAATGACAATGTAACTACTTCAAAAAGTACTCACACTTAGAATCTTCGCGCTCGTCTTTCCTTTTCTTCGTATCCTTCCAATAAATCGTAACCGGTTGCTGCTGCTGTTGCTGCGGTTTCAGCTGCTGCTGCTGCTTACGAGCTTGAATACGCGGACTGCCCTGCATAGCCACGGCTTTAGCACGCGCTATCAAGCTGCCCGAATTTGGCCCCAGTTGTCGGTTCTTCGCACTCATCAGTGCGTTCTTTCCCACCAGCAGATGGTTCATGGCTTGACCAGTGGTCGTCGCCGCGGTTGTCACCATGGTTTGTCGAGCACAAGCAGCTGCGAGAGAATAATCGCAGCTCGTGAGATATTTTTCCGAATTTCAACAATGTACAATCATAAACGTATATTTCAGACATATTAAAAGCAACGTATGATATTGGCACCGCTTTTTTTTATATAAACTTTTTGATAACGTTTATACGTACATCGATCAATTGAACGAAACACCAATTAAAGAGCAGTATAATAATTAATATTATTAATCATCATTTTATTTATTTATTTTTTAAACGTCAATTGTCTTGATTAAGAGTTAAATTTCATGAAAAAACGTGTGGTTCAAGCAATGAAACCCTTACCTTCCGAGGCAAAGCCGCTCTAAGACGTGGGTTCGGTCCCACGTAAATCTGAATTTTCTGATGGCACTAAAATGGTACTTTTCGTGGCTGACTTGTTTTCCGGATCTTTTTATTCATTTCGTCACACAAATATATATACAATTGTCAGTGTATAAAATATATAGAAGAAAAAATGAAGAAAAAAAAATTGAAAAGAACATCATTAGCATCAATTAAATTTCATCTTCGGCCTGCTCATTTCACTTGATAACTTGAACATTTTTATTGTGAAAATGATTTTAAATAAAGTAATATAAAAAATAGGACAGCTGCGCGATAATGATAAAGTAGAGTATAGCTTACAGTGCGACGATAGAAGAGAGAAGAATCAAAAATTCAAACTAATATTGCAATCAAGTTAGTAAATAATTTGAACTAGTAATGCACAGTGCTAACTGTGATCAATTAGAGAAATGACGATAAATGTGCAGAGGAGAAAATCGACATACCTGACAGTATAATGTGGGCTTGTCGCTGGCGTTCGCGCAACTTGGCGTATTGTTGCTTCAGAGTACTGATATCTAAGGCCAAACGCTCTCGCTCGCTCGTCGGGGCCAAAGCTTGAGTAGTCGTGGATGTCGCTGTCGTGCAACGATCAACTTTTAGTTATGAAGTTTTCATATTTATATATCTCAAACTTATAGACGTAAAAGAATTTTACCAGATTTCTTCGTTCGTGAACCATCAGCTGATCCCAATCTTTCGTCGTCCGTTTCCGACTCATCATCGTCGCTTAATCGTCTGGCCCACGGTGTAATGTTGTAACGATGCTTTTCTCGTAAACTCGTGACACCGTTCAAGCGACCCATGCCAACGATGGTCTGACATAACCGACAAGAAAAATCAGTATTAGTTGTTTTGTTCGCCTAAATATAATTGTGAACTTATTTACCTTGACCAAATGATTTGTATCTGTGAATTCGAGCATTTCTCTTGCAAGTACGCCCATAATACTGTAAAATTCGTCAGCTGAATGTACTGTCATTATTCGCCTGTAAAAAAGTTGTTAATGGTAAATCATTTAAATTTTTAAATTAGCGAAAATTATTCTAGTCAAAAAGCTCACTCTGATAGTCCTTCCCAAATTGCAAGAGCAGTTCGTAAAAGAACATCGTCGCCTTCTAGAAAAATTAAATCCCAGACTCGAAGTACTGCATCTTGAGGTAAACAGTGGCAGAATAACGTTAGGAACCATTGCATGGTAAAAACATTAGTCAAAGGAGGTTCAAAGTGTTTTCCTGTAACAAATATGAATCATTTGCCATTTGAGAGTGAAAATTGAAAAGATCAGTCTCTAGCAGCAGTGAAAATTATCCGAATTTGTACCTGCTTTCGGATCTTTTGGATCACTTTGTAGAGACTCAAGATGCTTGGACAATCTAGGCAGCCTCATGCGTAACAGATCTCTAAACACCGCCATGTCTATAGACAGACCTCTCAGGCTGTCAGCAAAGTAGCCTTCGGGCAAGACACCTTCGATAAGATGTATCATGACTTTAACGGCCTCGGCTTCGTCTCGATCCACAACTTGCAGAATCAGGGCGGCCAGTACGTTCAGTCCTTGACAGTAGCCGACGGATTTGTTCCAGCGTGCAAAACCAAGCAAGACCCGGCGCAGCACGGCTTGGTTATCTCGACCCTCAGCTCCGCAGAATAGACTGCAGCCAGTGCGATGCAGATCCTGCAAAATTTTATATTCATCATCACAAGCATGAAAGGAATTTTTATTTACTAGAAAAAGTATGAGAATCTATAGAAAGTTTAAATATTGAAGAAGAGATAAAAATTATAAAAATCATATGGAATGAAAAGCATATGAAATCACATAAACATCATGAGATTTAATGACATTTGAAATTTCGAATTATTACTTTTGATAGAACTTGGTCAGTCAAGATATTAAAATTGTCATCAAATTTATGATGACAAGTGGAAAATGCTTATTTAAGTTGATATTCTCGCGTAACCATGTATTATTTTATAATCGACCAAAAGTCGATTTGAAACAATGTTTTTATAAATTCCTTTTTTCTAAGGAAAATTATATGAAATTATTACATCAGCGTAATCTTGATATTCAAATACTTTCATGTCATTTTTTAACAACTTGAATAATGCGCAGAAAACAAAATAACAGATGAAAACAATGTTTAAAGTATTAACATTTTTGAAAGCTTTTCAAGAAAATGATAAATTTATGATGGCATTTAAAATTCAAAAAATTTTCAAATAAAATCGACTACTATTCATACCTCAATAATTGATCTATACTTAAAAAATGTATCGCTATAAAATGTGTTTTAAAAAATTCACAAACTTTATAATGCTGATAAAATTTTACGTACTTTGACGATTTGAACTCCAAGCTCTTCATCGTCCGGATTACTCCATTCATTGAAGCAAATCTTCTCAGCCTGATTCCAGTTGACGCCTCGTTGCTCCAAATGCCTTTCCGCCAATATACACCAGAGCTATGTACATACGAGAATAACGTTAGAATTCATACTGTCACTATTTCTGTTTATAAGTTGTACGGAAGAATATAAAAACAAAGGAACAAACATTCTAAAGGACAACTTGCGACAAAAGAAGAAAAAATGTAGGCTACGTGTCGAGTAAAAGTGACTGTGAAACAATAGAGACTGATGTTTTTTCCCTTTTACTCTAATTTTATTTTGCTTTTAAATTTATGTCACAGCTTCCATGAAGTTTTAAATTGTAATTCGACAAAATTTCTTTTGGAATACGTATTTAATAAAATAACTAAGGGCTGCATAAATGTTAAAAATTTGAACATACCTTGCGACGAAATTCTGCTGGAATACCACCTTGAAGCTTTGCGACCATTTTCATGGCATCCAACCACTGTGTGAATCCATTTTCTCCCGGTTGTGGAGTAAGACTAAATTTCATTTTCATCTCTTCATCTGTAAAGAAAATTATCCACTTAGTTATTTCGTAAATAAATATTTTGAAAATTGTGATTAAAATGAATCCGAAAGATGAAGTAAGTAAAAAGATGAAGTTGTATGAAACAAATTAAAAAGCAAGTAAAATCTTTTCATTTTGCTAAGTGTGGTTCTTTTTCCGTCATATTAAAAGTTATAAACTTTTTTAAAATAAAATTGTTCAATAAAAAGTATTTTGCAACAATAAGATCGTTCTTTTAATCATTTCAATGGAAAGTTGTAATAACACTAATAACTAAGCGCATCTACATATAGAGGTTCTTATAAAATTCGAACTGCATGGAGACCTTGGGGGATCGATTACATCCCAAACCATTAGGGCTTGCAATGGTTCTTTAATACAATGTTCGTCAATTATAGTTTATGGTGTCTGGCAAAATGCCAAGACAATCTTTACTCGACCTATCAGAAGCAGAATCGAAAAAATTTCTATTCACTATTTAGCGGAATTAATTTATAAAAATCTCTTATTCTAGAAGTAGTTTTCTTAATTTTCATTTAAAAAGTAACGCGAAGCATTTATTAACTCGAAATTTTATAAAGTTTCTCAAATAAAAATTGTAATCTCCCAATACTAGATTTTTTGGCTTCTTTCATCATTTGAAATGATAAAAACTAAGACTTTTTGTAATTTGATTCAAACTGACGGTATGCATTGAAATATGATTTTTCATTTAAAATGGTAGCACATTTTTTTTCTAAAAATTATGTTATCTCTAGAAAACTTTTAATGTATATTAAATTAGTGTCCTCTTCGTCTATATATGGTTGAGTAAAAACCACACGTTTTCATTGCCTGAAAGCTTTTGCTCCTTTGAATAGAATGTGTACGGAATGTATAACTTATATTATGCAAACACATAAAAGATTTACCAAAAGTTGAAAATTTAAGCTGTAAAATGATATTTTCAATGTAAAGAGTTAATACATTTTTTCATAACAAAAGGTTAGTCCATCATCTTTTTTCATTTGAATAAAAAGACTTTACAACGGATATTTTTGCAGTTTCGATAGTATTATATTCATGTTTTGCATCGATTATGGCTGTCTAATTTTGGAGTAATTTCTAGCATTTCTACAATTTTCGTGACAGCGAAACCTAACCATAATCTCTGCAATGATTATTAATTGAATTTAAGTTTGATTTTTATTTCTTAGCACTTTATTTAATGTTACATTGTTTATGAATTTCAGTGAGTATCTAATTAATTGAAATTTTTGTCGCGACAACGGAAGAGAGCGTTGCCTATGCTCTGAAGTAATCAGGTGATGCCAAAATGATTACTCGTAAAATATTGTCATAATGTTCATTAAAATTTCATGCACCGAGCCACAGCCAAGTATATGAATGTCATATATCAGTATGAAATGGGTACGCATAAACGCGTTATTCTACATGAATAAATCTACGAGTAGCTTGTAAAGATGTGCTGCACTACAATGTGCTATAAGGAAATATTTGTCCTCCGAGTTTGACTACTTTTTCAGAGAAACACAATTTTCTCAAATTAGAAAGCAACTCGATACTGCGCTTTGAATTTTTTCATTCAGTGTAAAAGCTCGAAATTGATGTGTCGAATAATGCTTATTTACACAGGAAAATCTAAACTATGATTGGCTAAGAAAAGCTACCAGAATGCAGAATTTCTGCTTTCAGCAAATCTCGATCTAGCTAATTACAGTTCAAAAGTTGAGTGAGACTTGAACTGATGGAGGCAAGCTAAACAAACACATCGTATCTGTTTTTCAAGAATGCGTCGATAAAGCGAGAAAATCACCTTCTTCATCGTCATTATTGTTGTACTGCGGAGTGGCAATAGCAGTTGCAAAAGCACTTGCTGCAATAGCAGGAGCATTCGTTGCTCCAGTGGCCAAGTTTCTCAAGGAGTTAAATAAGCCACTCATTGTCCAGTCTATTTATTGTACTTTTTTCACAAATCACCTTACACTTATTGTCTTTTAAGAGTTTATACAATTAAGAGTATAATGCTCAATTACTGTCGACACTATCCATTTTAAATCGTCATTTTTACTGTACTGTCACTATTGTGTGTCTTGATCGTTTTTATCAATTATCGATGTTCACCAAAACTGCTTGTACTGCTTTGAAGCAGAAAAATAAAAATTTTCAATTCTGAAATTCCACTGTTTACGAGAAGATTATTTTACATTTTAAATAAAACTAAATGTACGCTCTTTATTCGCAAAAAATATTGAATTATGTACAAGTCTAGAAAAGTATTTAATCAAAAAGTCAGAGTAAGTACAGGTTTCGTAAAATTTTACGAGATAGCTGCAGCGAATATGATGCCGGTGGAGCAATGCAATTTATCGACCGCCCACATGTAGCCGTCGCGCATCTCTTCTGTCAGTTCAATTTACTTTAAGACCTTGTCTCATGTACGCACTTGGCCGTTGAAAGAGACAATGTTTCATGCGCTTACAATTAAAATAAGTTGCTTCGCTATAATCTAACTCAATAAACCAGCTTCACCTGAGTTCATGCTTTTTTACTCGTTCGTTATTGTGAAGATTAGCTAAATTATACTGTTATAGTGTCAAAATAATTTAGAAACTATGATTTCCGCACTTCTTATGATTTGTTACAATGTTGACATACGGATCAAAATTTTTTTCAAATAGTATGTACACAAGCTAATTTCAGTTTTATTTAACTTTACTGCTCACCAACAAAATAAGCAAGCAATTTTTAACGGAACGAGCAAACTTCGAGTTTTGTTTACATTACATCATTAACGCAAGCTTTCGTTTATAAAACTCAGCAACATATTACGTACTCTGCTGAAAGTTTTGTAATAACTCGTTTACATTTTGATGCGTCAGATTCCATTGATAATACATGAAGGGACGTTATAAGAAAAAATAAACTGAGAAAATTTCAAACTTGAAGACGTATCTTTAGAATTATTCATTTTTTTACAATTTCGCAGTAACAATTATTTAACTGTTTTTGAATTTATAGAATCCGATATTCTGTAGAGAATGCAAGAAATGAATCTGAAAATTTTAATTTTTACTTCCCCAAATCCATGGTTTACATATGAATTGAATCACGCATATGGATAAATATTCATGGTTTTGAATTTCAGCTACATCTTTCGAGCTTAAAAACGAAACTTAAGAGTTTCAATGCTGAAAGGTTTAGCTTCTTGAGGTTGGATCAAGAGAAGTATCGAAATAACCCCCATTATAGCGCGCTGTCCCCTTTTCATTGTATTCTTAAAACATCCTGACAATGTATAATAATCAACGGGCCTTTATATGGTTGTGTGCGTTTCACATATGCTATATCATACATTTCTAGTTTACTCATCGATTTTCGCTGCATCTTAATGGTTTAACGGATTAGTACCTCTGAAAAACGTCAACGAATAATCTAAAGAAAGTATCCACAGTATAATCGTCTAGAAGCTGTAATATGTTCAATTACCATTTCAATAATTACATTGATAGTCCATCAATAAAAACTTAGTGTATTTATAATGAATATGTTATGCTAAATAATATAATGTTGCAATATGAGTTTGATACTATCATTAAAAAATGATTAAAATATTCACATAAACGAGTTTTTGTAGTAATTTAAATTGAAACATTTTTCCTGGCGAATTTGTTAAATTCATTTATTTAAAATGTCTGGTTAAATTTTTGCTATAATAGCTTGGATACTTTCAGTACATGTTCAATATAATTGAATAAATACTTTAACATAAGAATTGCATGTATGAAAAATTATTTTCAAAATAAGTATAACTGTATTAATCTGTACTTTTTTATCTAGTGGAGAAAGAGAATATTTTCTTGAATTCTAGTCCAGCAATAAAATTATGTGGACTTGTTGCAGATGAAGTACCGCGAGTCAAAAATATAGTAATAAAGAAAAAAGACCAATAATGCTTTATTTTTGATTCCTAGCTTCGAAGAAACAGGAGACGTGGTTGTTTTGTATAGTACGCAAAAACTGCCACTAACATATTGTTTACACTCATATCGGAATTCTTCAATGTGCATATCGCTGAAAGGGTAGAAACTGAGTATCTACATACTCGTGCGAGGATTTTGTAATTTTTTTTTCAAGCGCCCAGAGTGACAAAGAACTCTCGTTTAATTTTGTTTATGAATTCATGGTAATTTTTGGTGCATTCTTTTTGAAAGTATAAAATGTACGAGCAGCAGAATCGCGCTCAAATTTTCCGATACCGATAAATTTGCGTATAATGAAAAGAAAACAACTGTATGGATTGAAGGGTAAATAAACATTACTTTACGTCACGTCTCGTGAACTTACATATCGCTCAATCCCATGGGATATTTCAAACGCGCTCCTTGCATTGTAATTCCAGAAATCAATAAAATAAATAGCTTGAAATCTAATTTGAATAAAAAAATTATTTATGATTTTAACGAAAAGCTGACGAATTATAACTGCAAAATTATTCCAGAAAACATAATACTCTTTTCAATAAAATTCGAAACTCTTACAGCATAAATACAATTAGATGGAGTGTTTGCCAAACGTTCATGCTCCCGAGTCTCCAATTCAGATGTCAGTGGTAAAATACAAATTTATCGCACACTCAGTCGTAAGCCTTAATCACAAGCTCGTGAAATATTGATCGGAGTGAACGAACAATGTTTGCAAAACTGTATACAAAAACCATAGATGCGCATCGTAATATCTATGGTACAAGGGAAAAAATGTTATCAGTTGTCCAGCTGAGTGCTCACTTACACAAAATCATCCAGTGATTTAACCACCATTTTGAAATGTGTTATCCGAGCGTCAGATAAGAGCTCATAATACCTGCATTCAAGGCATTAAAGGGCAAAACCCGTCAATTTGCTTGTCATTGAGTAAAGAAATTACGCGTTCAGTTCAACTTACGTAACTATCGAATCACTCCCTCGAAAAAAAAAAAAAAAAAAACAGATGCCCGTGCAATTGAGAAGTACGCTAGCGTTAACCCTCTCCTCTCCTGCGTATATAACGCACGGGGGAGTATAGCAGCTGTACACCCGACACGGCAGCACCCTAACCTCTCGTGGAATCGAAATCATCCCTATTCCATCTTTGAGCGACGAGGGTATACAATACATATGTCCGCTGACACAGGGACGCTCAAACGCACGCACACCTCGCCCAACAACACGCAATACTGAAATACATACGTATATAACGCGCACGCAAACGAGAGGGAGAGTAACGAAGAAAGCGAGAATATAAGGGAGAGACGGAGAGAAAAAAAAGCCAATAAATTCATTTGCATGCTTCCAGGGTCTCTTCGATCAATTATCTGCGTGTGCGTGTGTGTGTGTGCGTGTGCGTGTGTATATGTGAGCACCTTGGCCATTGAGCGAGAATCCATAAGCTTCAGCTGGCGCAGAATTGCCAGTGACACTGGCATCGTCAGCAGCAGTAGCGAGGACTGGCGAGGACAGCGAAGCTGACGACGATGGTGACGGCTGTTGTTGCTGTTGCTGTTGCTGCTGCTGCTGTTGCTGCTGCTGTTGCTGTTGTCGTCGCCAACGCCAGCGCCGCATCGCTTCCCTCATGCATGCGGCTCTCGCGGGCGCTTTTACAGTCCGACCCGACGATCGGCATTCACTTCTTGGCTAAATCGTCTTGGGGCGCCTTGGGAGCATCTCGATGGCCTCGGTCGCGTCTCGCTCTCGGCCGCTGACGATGATCCGGTCCTAGGGCAGCACTCGACTGCCTCATGTTTTTCACCCAAAGCCCAAAAAAGCTCACTTCACTCGCGGACGATTGTCCTTATAAATTTGGTGCGTGCGCGATCATGTGTCTATAAATATATACGGACGCACTGCGCGCGTGCTGCACTGCGCTCGACTCTCGTGCTGCAGCAGCACCACCAGCTCACTGCAAGTCGCGTGTATACTATACCGCGCAAAGCTCGCGCTCGAGACTACACTGCCACTGCTGGATACTGGAGCGATCGTGTACAGTGCTTTTTCCCATACACGATGAGTGTATAAGTGTGTGTGTATCGCTCGAGTTGGTTAGTACCGTAATACTGCGTGCGTACACAGTCTCGCGGGGAGCAGGGCGAAAGTCGAGCGCAAGCGCTCTTTCGCTTCGTCAGCTGTCGCGCACCCACACGCAGAAAAGACAGTCGAGCGACACGACCCAACGGTACGCGACGCGACTCCCTATAGATATATATTTCGGAGCGCAGCTTCGAGGGCTCTACGAATTCTAACACAAGAGTGTCGTACAGTCGAGTTCTGCGGATACTGCGGAGAGTCTACGGTTGCTCGAGCGCAGGCGCGTTCCCTATCGCGAGCAGCGAGTCCGATGAGCTTTTTGTATTGCGTTACCTGCAAGCTCTCCCTTTTCCAGCGCTTTTTAATGTTCAGACCGTTCTTTTTTCATCTACAAATACTTCTGCCGATTAATAGACCGATCGGTGGCTGCTTGCTTGAGCGCTGTCGCGATCGCAAGAGTTGTTTGCATCATTGGACATGGTCAAAAATGTTATTTCAATGAAAATCGCGTCTCTGGTCGAACTTACTCGGTTCGTTGTTGATCAGTCCTCGCAGATGGAATGTAACTATTTCGCAGAGCTTTTCGCGCTTGGCCAGCGTGTAATCGCGACGTCGCAGCTCGCGCACTAGCATACTGCCGATGTAGCGAATTTGTTCGCGCATCGTGTCGAGCACTACGCGCAATTCCAGCGTGCCTGAAAAATAAATGAAAAAAATAATGTACAACAATTTCTCACATTGAATTATTATTAACGAATTTTGATATCCTTATTAATAGTTCGTGCGTGTCGGAATCTTTAGTCAAAAGAAAGCCCGATAATAAAAATGTATAGCTGAGCCGACAATGTGTGCAATCTCGTTTTCACGAAGCGGCTCATTCAGCCTGCTCCGGTCTCTTGACGATCGCCTAACTAAGTGAAGAGCTTTGCTTGCGCATTTTATATGCTCGCATGCATGAATTTACAGACGCAGCAAGTATAAAGATAGTGCAGAGCTTCGTGACCTCGTTGACTTGAAAAGATATACATGGCTTAGAATCATGGTGCATACCAGTCGCGATCTCTGTGAATCATCGTGAATCTCATTGCAAATTCACATGCAAAAAAAACTTTCTCTCTCTCACTCTCTATATATATAAAGCCGATGAAACGCTAATGTCCGTTAAAACTTCTTTTGTCGCGATGAGTACGTGTGTGGAGTGAAACGAAAAATCAAACGCGCGTTAATTTTTACAGACCCTTACAAGACATGTTAAGTGCTTGGAGTCTATTCAGTAATCTCCTCGCTTCTGTAGCAAAATATCACTTCTGTTCCATAAAAATCCTTTTTTAACATTTTAATTAATCTTTTTTATTTATTTACCTCCTTTCTTATCTATTTCATTTATTTTACCATTAAAATCTTATAAATGACTTCAGACCAAAATATCAAAGAACAATACACTTTCGTTTGTTAGTCAAAGTTAACCATACAGTGTTTTTTTACTTTTTTAAAGACTTTTCGGAAAATAAGCAAGACAAATTATGAAAATCAGATAAAATAACTATAATACCGATAAAATCGAAAACCGTTTATTTAATAGTCCCATAAATAACCATGGAAATACCCAAAACAACCGTGGTCTATTTTACGTGTTTGCAGCCAGAATCGAATAATTCTTAAGACAGCTCCCACGCATTTTAAATTTAAATATGCTCTATTGAATTTGTGAACCGATCAAAAGCTTCGGAGCGGATCTAGTATACATGTACTCAACTATCGTCGAATCGTCAAATCCTTTAAAGGACACACGTTGTTATTGAATGATCAAACATCATTGACAACCTCAGAAGTCTCTGCAAGGATCTCCGCTTACAATTCCAGTTACGCATCACCACCTTCATGAACTACGCTGCAGGGTCGCGGTGTTCATTTTAATTTGCATCACCCAGTGTACAGTACTGCCTAGGGGGTGATGTGGCAATGAACTTCTAGGCATTCGTACATATAGATATAATTCAATGTTTGCAATTGTTTATCCATTTTTGTGTTTTTTTGTGTTGTTTAGAGAGAAAGAGATATCATTCTCGAGTATCGGTTATATTTGCTACTACCGATACAAGAGGAGCTCAATAAAATCCTAATTGTCTAATTTTCGTATATCCGTATGTTTTATTGATCGCGAAAAAAGAAAATTTACAAATCTATACAGCACTTACTTTTAAGTTCGAGTCGCGAGCGTTGTAAATGTGGGCCTCTTCTGTAGATCGCGTAAGATTCGCTTTCAGATCGACTGAAGTGATCCGTGCCGCTGAGAGATGAGCCGTAAATATCCATCAATAAGCTGTTGACTAATGATGATACCTCTTGCTTTTTGGTGAGCCATTTCGGCAATGGTGGTGGATAGATCTGTTTATCATTAGGTCATTTATAATGTATTTATATATTGTTATTTTAAAACTGAAGGAAATATCTATCTCTCACGGTTGCTCAAAATATTGTTCATTTTTCATGTATACCTTGGATCTTTTATCCAATAAATTGTTCGTTTGTACAATTGGTGAATCGAGCGATTTTGATCTCGCCGATTTCCCTCGATCGGTAATTTCCTTGTTCTCGGATACTTTCCGGTCCAGGAGTAAAACGGCATCGCTCTTCCTTCTCTCGGGAATTCGACGATTCAATTCGAGGAAATTTGGTGCCTGAACGAACGTCGCTCGCAAATTTTGTCGCTTGCTGATGCGATAAGGCGTAAGAATCGGATCGCCCGTAATGGCACGCTCACTTTCGACGGCGACACACTTTATGTGGAAGGGCAGTGTTTCCGAATAGGGCAGAATCACACGTGGAAGTTGCTTCGATTTTTTCGATCGCGGAGGTATCATGATCGATGCAAAGTGACTTTGATAAATTTCTGAAATTGCATTACTTATTGCAGCGTGAAATATGTTAAAATGTCATTTTCAACTAAAACATTAGATTTTTGAAAAAAATAGTGAGGTGCATATATTCCAAATAAAATGTTCTGAATTTACATGAATTTGTTTTACAAAAATAAACGATTAAACTTTGATTAAACGCCAATTGTGAATAAAATTTTTTTATATACTGCCATTTAATTTTTTCATTTCCTGTACTCCGCTCATTTATCTTTCAATTAAAAAAAGTATGGGATATCATAAATAACATCTCCAATTTTGATATGAATGTTGAAAAAAGTAATTTTTGAATCTATTTCCTGAAGAAATTCCTCAATAAAACAAACTGAGAAATATTTGAAAGCTCAAATAAACTGGTGTCGCTTTTTTATTTTCTTATCACTTGTGTAGAATTAGCTAACAACTGACCAAGTACTGCTCTAGAATTAATTATCCTCTAAAATATGCGCACAGTTGTATTTACTTTTTTATCACATATGTGATAAATGTGGCCATGTACCGGTGTATTTAATCGTCCCACACATTACAGTTTAAAATGTTTTCTATTCGTTTTATTTACAGAAACTCGATCAAGGATTTATTTATTCTTATGGGATCAATTGTATTTTAAATTCAATTAGATTTTGAACTTTTAAATATACAGTAGACTCCGTTTAATGTAATCTAAAAACAAAAATCTAATTTCCTCTAACTTTAACATGTTAATTCAAAATTCCAATTTATTTGGATTATTACAATCAAAGTTTATTTAAAAATCATCGTGCACGTATTTATTATATTCTTACAAGTTTTTTATATAATAAGGATCGAATTCTTTCGATGGAGCGTTAAATACGGACCTACTTACTTGAATTTATATTTTAATTATCCTTATCCGATATTGACTGCATCAGCTCGCTTCAAGCATCAAACTTTAAAAATCTAAATCCAGTCAATGGCGATCTCAATTCACTGAAAAAACACGCTCGCTCGCCCTACGATGCTCAAAGCTAAACAACAACTGAACGAATGAGCTTATCATTCGAGCCGGTGTACGTGAACGTCCTCGTAACTGGAAGTGGGCTGTCAACGATAGCGACGCGTTATTACCTCAGAATATTAAGCATTATTGTTCAAAAATAAATTCACTTATGCTCTTTTTAACTGAAAAAAATGCGTGCGAACTCGCTGAGACAATCTATGAGCACCAGATACACGCAGCAAGACGAGCATTTATCGTTCGGACGACGCGTAATAGTTTACAAAATTACTCTTCGTGTTTGCAAATAGTACTTTTTGTGGGGAAATTGGCTATGATGATAAAAAAATTGTTTAACAAAACCAATAATATTTACCATGATTATAAATAAATTACAGAAATTATTAAGATTCAAAATAGTTATTTTTATCCACAGTTCGTTTATTAATGTGGTTTGCATACACATATACTTAGCTAGTTTAAGAGAAAATCACACATCACAGAGCACAATAAATAAATACAACGAAAAATTGACTTTTCATTGTTAAACAGCTCCAAGCTAAAAATTATTTTGGCGAATTACATTTTTCGATTTTAACTAGTATTTCAGTTATAAAAATAATCGTCAAAAATTGAACACAGAACAGAATGCACGAACCTCGTCTCAATTTGATACGATTGACGTATTTTTTGTCAATACACAATTTTGAAGGGGTTTATAGTCAGTTTTAAATACATATTTCGAACAATTTTCGTCAAATTTTATTCGGCGAAAAAATTGCACAATAAGTCGCTTCAATGATTTCATGTTTTTCGCAAAACAACCAATTGAAAGCGTACTCGAAATTAATTTAATCCCAATCGACATTAATACCGTAAATTGGGATTTATTATCTAGCGCTATATTTTATTCATAAATATTTATATTTTTTGTTTTAAAATAATAACAATAACAATATTTTTTAAACTTTGTACAATATATAAATAAGACTTTTCCGCTGTCTTGGCTTATTGGCTTATTTTTTCAGCCTTTGACAACGATTAAAAGACGCCGTTGAGTAGTTGTGTACAATGAACTTGTGATATCTCGATATCTGCTCGCCGAAAACGATCTTACGCACATCTTCGTTATGTCGAACGAGACTGCTAAAGAGGACGGAGTCAAGTAAGTTCTGTGTACTCGGTGAACCCATGATTCGGTGGCCCAAGTAGTAGCACTCCAACGGTTCTGTCTTTTGAGGCAGTTACAATATCTATTTTCGAATTGTTATTAAAGAAATATTGTGCAGACAAGATAACATAAATATTTAATAAATTGCATATAAAACAATAAAAAGGATACATTCGTCGTATGGTGAAATGTCCAAGTCTTGAATGTCACCTTTGTGGTGATAAACTTCACCCAAATATTCGTGTCTGTCGGGATATCTTCGGTATCTTCTCAAGACACCTCCATCACAGACGGTGTACAGAGTACTGCCATTCGACGTGTATCGCAATTTCCATACCGGAGAGTCTTTGTGCTCTTTTAATACTTCCTGAATTCCAGTCTCAGGAACGTAGGCCGATACGACATCTCCACCGCTCATAATCAAACCTTATAAGCAAAGAAATTGTTTCATCCAGTTCATGCAGTTAAAAAGTAATAACAAATGTAAAAACAATTATTACTGTAAAAACCATCTTCAGCTGTGCGACAATATGGCTCGGGTGTTATGCATACTGAATTGACCGAGTGACCAGTTTCGAAGGCGTAAAGAGCTCGTCCATCTGGTGAAGATATCTTCAAGGTACCATCGGATCCACCAGTGAGGATGGAGTTTTGCCAGGGCCACGACGCAGGAAGAAAGCATATGTCTCGGATTACCGATCCGTGTAACTACGAGACAAAGAGAAACAGTCACTTCCAAATTAATGAATTTCAACGCGACCATACTAACATCGTAAACGAAATCCAAAGGCAGTGGCATTCGCAGATCGACAAGTGTCAAACCCTTGCCGTTGGCAGCTACGGAAACGGCGAGATTCGGACCGGACGGATCGGTGGCCAGACCCGTCCTGTCTCTTCCGCCGTAAGCGCAATTGTCGTAGGACAACAATTGCTCGCCTCGCTCCACGTCAACGACGACGAGCTTTCGTGTGTTAGTTGCAGCTAGCACCTTAACAGTTAATGGGACAAAACGTCGTCATTAGCTTGGGACTGGGACTGATTGGATGTTACTACAGTTTGCAAACGAGCCAATTACCCTTGAACCATCCGATGTGAAGCGCACGGCATTGACGTTCTTCACGTGCGTTATTGGCGTGATCTGGTAACACATCAACAATTCCATTCGCAGCGCCGAGTACAGATTTACCTTGCCGTCGCAGCCACCGGAGCAGAATAAATATCTGTCCTGTAACGGAAAATTGCGCAAACTTATTGATTGAATACCCCAAAAATCATCTTTGGTAAACCGCTCATCGACTTGGACTTTTTTTAACCGATCGCAGAAAAATAAAAATTACAAGCTTACACGAAATAGAGATGAAAAGTAAAAAATGAACGATCGTAAGAGGAATGTGTGCGAATAAGAGTGACGCGCATATAGATGACATAAGTCGCGCATCATGCTGGATGTACGCGCTATCGGCGAGAATAGTTTATACACGTGCTTTCATTGTACGCATAATCGTGCACTTTTTTTCAATTCATTATATACAATATACAAAGAAAAAAACTCACTCGTGGACTGAACGCTACACCTCTCACACTACCCTGATGAAACTTGAGGAATCTGGGCTTGCCCTCTTGCTGCATGATGATGGCGACGACGACGGCTCGTTACTATCGATGATACGCTGATGTTACTTTTTCTAAATTCACGCGCTTGTTTATTATCTGCAGCACGAGTCGGGCCGTATACGTACTACGTAACGATCGCTCTTTTCTCGTCTCTTCTCGCGTGTGAAAGTACTCGTCGCTCGGTCGTGTTCTATAAGTCAAATAAAATGATTTGAGCTTTTTTCGGACAGAGAAATTATTCAACAATTACGTACAAATGATACTATTTATGTGCTTATTCTCGTTCGGGTGATTACGTTAAAACTCATTGATCTTGTTATAAATTGAAACACAATCGGTAGATTTCAAATTTCAAATTATTAGTATGTCATTAAATCTACAGCTTTGTTTTTTCCAGGAAATTAATGTTTCATCCCTTTATTTTACTCTTATTTATCAACAGCTTCAGCCAAAAGTAATAGAATTTTCATTGACGTAGGATGTCCTGAAATGTTATTAAAACTTGAGGCAATAACATTTAAGAAAACAAACATTTACATCTCATAATTTACAACATTTGCAACATCATATCGTTGGCATAAATATATTGATTGGAAGTAATAAAAAAAGCGTATTTATTACGATAAAAAGAGTCAAAGAGTTGACATTTCTCAAGGTACGCATAGTATTATATACCTATAGATCAAGCCCAAACATAACCACTTTGATAAGGATAAATTGATGCAAAAAAACTATACAGGAATAAACAGTTTTTAATGGTTGACTTTATAGCGCACTCGTCGAAACGATACTGTTTGTTTCTATTTGCACTTGTCCCAAGATAACATTCGACTTGACGCATGAATGATATACAAAAATTACCTGTTGTAAACATGACAGCACTGTATGTACACACAGAGCATCGACAGGCGACAGCCACGGCTCCGTAACGTCAACCTTCTACAGTCGAGAAAAACGAAACACGATCGTAACGAGTCACGAGAGGCAAAACATTCATCACAATGTGCATGCTTTGAGAATACATCGTCGACTTTTTTTCATTTTACGAGAAAGTAATCGTATCGCTATCGTGGACGCTCCAACCAACCTCTTTATGATTTATGCGTGCGTAGGCTGCTAAGTCACCATCGCTGCAGCGTAATCATCATCCATGCCTGTGACCCGATACGATTCTCTTTGGCCGTTCTTCCTCAGTGTGCAACGATTGGAAGCAACACACTGGCGTTTTCATGTAACCGCACGTCAACTTCTATCTAACATGTGCTTTGCTGTACGTGCAGCACATCTGCTCATATAATGTATGCATTTACTGGACACCTACACCTCAGATGTGCACAATCTGCAGAATGCACATCTAGTCACATTCCGTAACCTCCTGCAAATTTGCTCTCCTGGAACCTGGCATGTGACTAGCTCCTGAGCTCTTTCTCTCTCTTACACACACACACACACACATACACACGCTCGTCTATGTGTTCACGTATTATACTTTGAATATATGTGTACGAGGGCAGTTGTTGGTAAACTGATTTTTTTTCTCCACGCAACCAAACACGCTAATATTTTTCGCTGCCCTCGTCGTGTTTACATAGCGCTTTTTCCGAGTCGCACGCTTCTCGCAGCCAGGCAGCAGCACTTTGTGCACGCCCTCCTTTTTTTTCAACTCGCGAGCTTCTACTGCTAAATGATGCAGATTGCAGAGTGTGCAGGAGGCTGGCAGTATCACATGCATGGCAGTGCTACTAGCTGACTGCTGAGTGCAGTGTGTAATGAATGACAGACGCGAGACGCACGGAGCCACCAATCGGGGGTCTATTTTACCAGCTGATGCAATACGAATGCAGTTCAAATTATTTATATTATCATAATTTTTATCCATCTAACCATTCTATTATTGTAATTTTTGTATAAGTATTATGAGATGTTTTTTCTTAGTTTTATTCTACTTCGAATCAAACAATACATTATTCCCGAATTATGAGATGATAATTAGATCTCGAATATTTGCAAGATTTTTTTAACACCCTTGAATGTCTTTTGTAAAAGTCTAAGTAGCAGTCGAAAGATTGCTGATTTTAGTCCAAAATTTTGAAAATTCATTAACTAATATTGTTCGCGTAGTTTTGTTAAATTATGATGCAACTGCTGGTAAGTTGCTTGAAGGAACAGCATTATTCAGAATAAGGAACTACATCGATGATATAAATTGTCCTCATAGCTTGAAAATAAATTTGCTGGAAAATGTTTTATGAGGTAAGAAGAACATCCTAGTATCTGAAAACTTGAAAAGTCATATTCTCATATTCTGCCACTTTCTTGTAGAATTCAATTGATAATTTTAATAAAATCAACTCAAATACAATCATTATATTTTTTCTAATTTACTATATATTTATTCAGAATTAATCGGAAAATTGAAAAAGTTGTCAACAGCGTAATGAAAGTGACCGAGTATTATAAGATAGTGAGATGCTACTAGACTTAAAACATTTCATGCAGAAATTGTAGCTGTTATTTATTAATTTGGTTTATTTATTTATTGACATCAAAAATAAACTTAATGAAATACATTTAAAAAAAAGTTTTTTTAGAATATTTTTGAAATTACTCTTCTTTTAAATTATCGTTTAAAAAGCAAAAAAAAGTTGACCCTGGCTACATAATGTAAACCTGCGAGGCCCAACCACCCCTTGAATGCGACTACCAAGAGTTATTTAAATAAATAGTAATTAAAATAAAATTGTAATGCAATACAACTTTTTTCACTTCTTCACAAACGATATTTTCAGAGAAATTTTATTATTTCACTCGTTAATAATCACATTTTTTATTTGCATACGATTCATTACTCTACCCAAGTCGAATGCCAGGTTACTCCGTAAAATAAGTCATCTAGAATTCAAACACTTGATATACACTGAAATAACTTTCATGTAAATGTTTAAGAACGAAAAAAGATTCCTAATAAATATTTCAAAATACGTATGTTTAATTATAATGCTATCAGTCCTCGAAAATAAAAATATAAATAAACCGAGTTCTAAGTTAATATCATTGAAAGTTCAATAGGGTATTCGGTAAATAAACGATTCCCATTTAATAATTTTTTGAGAAATTTCAACAGCATTTTTTTGTCGGGTATATGAATAAATCTCGTGAAATTTTAATATTTGTGTCAACTCCACAATATTCATATGAAAACTTAAAAATTACCATTCCTGGAATTGTTTATGTTAAATTTTCAACTTTTTATTTTCTTGAGAACGACTTCTAGTGGTATTCATACTCAAATTCATACAAAAATCATGCATTTTATGGCATTTCTTATACGTTTTGAAATTCAACTCATCCTATTTTTAATTTTCAAATTCTGATTTCCGATTGGCCCACCGAGCTTTTTTATCCAAATCATCACCAAACTATCCTCACTGAATGTTGTGCGTCGTTACCCGAGCCTTCTACACTCTTAGGAATAATTCAACTCGATTTTTAGTTATTTAATGATTTTTTATAAAATCCCAATATCCCAATAAGCCTACCATGAATCATCACCAAATTATGGGGAAAAATAGTTTTTGAGTAGCAGAATCGAGTGGTATGTCTATTTTTGATGTGCGTGCTTTGTAAAAAAAGTTATATACGATATAAACATGAAATTTTCCCGCGTCCATTGTCGTTTTTGGGTGCATTTTAATCGAATCTTGCATTACACATCAATAGTTTTACTTTAAATGGCAAAATTTATATTGCCCATTTTAGTTTTCGACATTTTGAAAAAAATAACGCAATGTGCGTTTATTTAAATAGCGAAAAATACATATTTCAACCAAATTTAGGAGCACATTTTGTCTAATAAATATGTTTAATCAGCTTCAGCTTTCACATGTACTTTTTTAAATCTCTGTAGGCCCTCATCCGAATTTGATGGGCACTATTTTTTTCAGGTTTCTGAATCACTTACAAGTCCAAAAAAAAAAAAAAATTTATAAGTGTACTCTAATAAAAAAAATATTTTGTTAGCAGCAAAATATTAAAATTTCACGAGATTTACTCATATATACTTATTGGAAAGGTGAATCGTTTTTGCTGTCAGAAGGTATTTAAAAAGAAAATTGTTTCAACTTCATGCGTAATTTCTATCAGTGAGATGAGTGAGAATCGAGTACTAGCATTCTATAATAATGTGCAGTAATCTAAAATGGTAATAAAATTCAGTTAATGATATTTAATAGCGTTTTATTTGAAAACCAGGTATTGACGATTCAGTAAAATGAAATAATTATAAACCGATGTATAATTTCTCTAATGAAACAAAAATATTTTTGAATTCTATCAAAGTAAATTTAATTGACCTTTATGAATTCGTTTAGTATCAGCGAACCCTAGCATATGACGCATCGGCATCGGTACAGAGATAGACTTTGAAAAGAAAAAATTAAATACTAAATTTGTAAATTAGATAAAAATTTCATCGATGAGATAATAATTAGATACTCATTTTAAAAATTAAGGCAGGTTTTGTATTTTAAAAAGATAACATGTATTAAAAATATTCAGCTGTAACAGCTGAGATTTACAATTATAGTGCAATTACGATAGAATCAATCCTGTACAATTTAATACGAATTTGTAAAAATTTTTTGATAAAATTTAGAAGAGACATTGATATCTCATTCAACACTGTTTCAACATTGGGTCACATCACAGAAACTATTTATTATGGAGTTTGTTAAGTACTCCAAATATTTACACATTTTTAAATGTCAGTATATTAACTGGCATAAAACATATTTCTCTGAATTCACAGATATTAGTTGTCTCCTCCACCATAATTTTTAAGATTTCGAATTTCTAATTCTTTAGAAGCTTCTCCTTTTATTAATTTTTCAAACTCATTAATTTCTGAAAAATCATCCCTTGAACTACAGTTACTACTACAAGTAGATTCTGCTTGATAGCTTGTACTACTTTTGTAGCTTGAATTGCTACTATCACTGAGACTACTATCACCTTCATTATATTTTAGTGGTATCTTACAGACAATTTTTTTTTCTTTTTTCTCCTGTAATCTCTTTTTTTTTATCGGTTTTGACTTTTCTTTCATCTTGTTCAAAGCCACAGTAGAAATTGATGGAGGAGCTTCCAGCGAAGCAGAAATGGAACTACTTGGTAACAATGCTTGTTCTGATTTAACTTCATGCACAACCTGTCAGATATAAATTTTGTTTTATAAAATATAATGTAAAGTACTGTAAATCAATTTTTATAAATTTTCTTAATTTCAAATACTTGATAATAATTAATTTTAACTAAATAACTCAGTACTTACATTTCTAATAGTTTCAATCCATTGTCGATCATGATAAAGCAATTGTGGATCAGATGGAGAATTGACAATATTTTGTTTTGAATGAATGTAAGTGTGAAAAAAAGGCCCTATTTTAAATCCACAAGAGCCACCGGAAAGTATGAAAAATAGCATAAACATCAATATCGGTACGATAAGAATCAAAACCAACTGAGCAAAAATAGCTACGGGATAAGGCAATGAAGCTGCAACACAAAGTTTTATGTTTTATACAAACATCCAAGTTAAGTTAAAATATGCTTACCTGTAAGACCACTGATAAACTCATTTGAGTAATGTCCCAGTAATGATATTGGATGTAAAAAAAATTTGGTACACATGTGAGAAAATGCATACATAGGATTTACTTTTAGTACAGCGTCTGACATCATTGCTTCGTAATATCTAAAGCAATCACCTTTTCCAAATCCTAATGAAAATGATAGTTCAAAAATGAATTATTCAGTTATTTTATTTTTTCACACTATGACTGAAAATCATACCAATATGTAGCATAACAGATGAGTACCAACTCAGCTTATTGGGACGACATTCATCAGGCATTGAAGAAAACATGACCTGTTTAGCCATTTGTTTAATTTCTTCTTCCTGCATATTAAATATAAATTTAAATAAATAAATTTAAAACTAATTTTATCATAAAATACCTGCAATAATTCAAACCAAGTCAACATAAAACTGATTAAAATCATCATAAGAGTAATGAGAGACAAGCTTCTGAATAGTGTCCATTGAATTTTACAACCAATAACTATTATCAATACACTAAGGAAAATGGTTGCAAAAATAAATCTCTGTAACAATTAATACTTTGAATTACAATTTTGTGAAACTTCAAATATTTTCAAATAGCTTACATGTTGATAGAGATACATTTTCATTCTGTCAACAAAATCTATAGCATCATCGGAAAAACTCGTATGGACACGACGAATAACATTGTTAATAATATCATCAATTTCTACAAATGATGCTTTTCCATTGCCAAAATTTTTTAATATTTTTAATTCTTCAATGGTTGCTTCTAATTCTATTTTACCAATTTGTAATCCTTCATCCATTTTTGAAGACTGCAAAAATAAGTTATAAAACTAAATGTATTTTCTTATATTCAATTTATAAAAAATTTTACCTTGAAATTTGCCTTGAAAATAAGAATATTGATCAATCTTCTAGCAAAAACTTCATAGGATTTATCAGTTACATCCTTTTTATCATCAAGTTGTTTAATTACTCTGTTGAATTTAAAATGTATAAGCACATATTCATGTATCTAGTTAATTAAATTAAACTCACATTTCACTACTTTCAACAGTATTTGATTGTCGATTGACATTTGATTTCTTAGGTTTATAAGGACCAGGACTATAATACATTGAATGTGGATCCACATATTCTCTCATATTTCTAAATCAACAGAATTATTTTAATAAAATTAAAATTTTGAAAGAATGTTCTTTTAATTACTGACTAGCAACCAATACTCACACTTGAGAAGAGCTTTGCTCATTCACATTGCTGGCAAAGCAAGTTAAATCCTCAAAGAGTAATAAACAAAATATGAAGAAAATATTACATCCTTCAAAGAACTTCATGTTAAAAGCTTCATATAGAAATTATTGCTCATTAAGACTTCAATACACAATCCACCGATAAAATATAATCTTGTAATTTTTTACACTTGCTCATATTTTGACATTAAAACTCATCAACTCATATTACTACGAATGCGAATCGTCTAAATGACAAGCCCGCCACTCAATGTTTACAAGTGTTTACTATTAAGAATTCAGAGTTGCGACTTAGTACATACGCCGTTTACGAAACGAAGAGAGCTTAGGTTCTGTCTTCATTGGCTTAGAGTCACCCCTTCTATTCATATCGCATTACATATATTCGCAAATGTTGTTTTGCATTGAAAACTCTTTGTGTGTTTTGCGTCAGTCCCTGACGTCAGAACTCCGTATGCGTGACCGAAAGAAAGACGGGCATACGACTTCTAAACTTGTATGTCTGCTGTATGATAAATTGCAATATTTTCAAATAAATAAGGATTGAATATTTAACTCGAGCTACCCTTCCAGCTGCTTCAAAGATTTCGATAACCTACAAAAGTTTAGTTTTGAATCATCAAAGTAAATTTTATTTAACCTATTGTTCCGCTGCCGCACTTATTTGACATATGTCATGTAGCTTTACAGGGGGCAGCACGTAGCCGAAGTCTATCGGTGAGCGTTTATCGATCGGCGTCATCTGTGGTCCTGACTTTCCCAAATCCCAGCTCAGCTCACTGTGGAACAACTTGTCGTTGTGTCTGTGTCGTGTGTGTTTGTGTTGGTGTTGGTGTTGTGTTCGTGATTCGTGTTCGTCAATACAACAAACAGAGCTTCTCCGGTATTACTTTGCTCAAAGTACGCACCGCTACTCTAACGTCTTTTTATCAGCAAAGGTCATTGGAACGTCAACAAATAAACAAAATTTGAAATGGCTGATTCGTCCTTTGAAAAAAATCTCACCGAACTCGCTAAAATGAAGGTAAGAGTCAAAACTCATAACCTTAAACGTGATTATCATCTATTACAGTACGCACGTGCAGCTGGAAAGAAAATGTCTTTATTTTTTAAGCAGGTCTTTTTACCTTTAATTATTTACCCATAAAATCATTAGCTTTTCTAACGCTTTGAAAAATCGAGCCCATAGTTTGCCCATATTTTGCTTCATATGACATCTTTTAAATTGTTATTTGGCTTTACTTAGGTGGCTGACTTACGAGCTGAGTTGAAACAAAGAGGACTCCCAATTACAGGAAACAAAAATGAACTAGTAGAGAGACTACAAGTTGCTATTCAAGGTAGATAGTTTTATTTTCTTTCATTATTATGACTAATTAAAATTTCCAAAGCCAGCCATCAGCAGTACTAATCCTTTTGTGTGTTTGTTTATAGATCAGAATCTATTGGATGACAGTACTAATGATGATGACATTGATGAAGATGCTGTATTAGGTGTAAGTTACAAATCTTGCATATTCTAAAAATAACATAATATTGGATACTGGACTCATAAATTGAATGTATTTACAATATTAATTTTTTTACTTTTTGTCTTAAAGGATGAAGAGTTGGATGCTGAAGTTGGACTATCGGTTAAACCTGATTCTCAAGAGCAGCCTGAAAAAAGAAAAGCTGAAGAAAAAATTGATCCACCAGCTAAAAAGATTGTCCTGAATAGAAAAAATATTGTAGAAGAAATTAAAGAAGACGTTGCTAAAATTGAAGAAAAGACTTCTGAAAAACCAGATGAAACTGCAGAACCAGAAAGGAAAGTAATCAAATTATCAACAGTCAGTACTACAGAGGTATGATTTTTAAATTACATATAAAATCCAACATCAATATCTGTGTTAATTTTTAATTATTTACTTAATTAATTTTTTTCACACAGAGATTAGAAATGAGAAAAAAGAAATTTGGAGTACCATTATCAGAAGTAGCTAAGAAAGAAGCCAGAGCAGCTCGATTCAATATCACATCTAATAATGGTGCTGCTAGCAATGGAAAATCAGGAAAATCTGCAGCTTCAATTAAAAATTCAAATGTAGAGACCAACTTGGAACTTTTGAAGAAACGTGCTGAAAGATTTGGTACAAATGTATCAAGCCAATTACAAAAAGCTGAACTACAGGAAAAAATAGAGAAACGTAAAGCTAGATTTGGGGAAGTGAAAGAAATTGAGAAAGTAGTCCCAACTAAAATTAAGCTTGTTAAATGATATTCTGTTGAATATATATCATTAGCCACTTAAAAATTAAATTACTAAATAAATTTTTTCTTCACAAAAGTATGTAAATATTTTTATGTATTACTTGACAACAGAATTATTTTAAGTTAATATGTACTTTTTAAATGAATATTCATTACTGAATAAACTTTTTACTATTGTAGTTTTTTTGGATAAATAAAAAATTGTAATAAAATTAAAAACAAAGAATTAGATAACTCATTGAGAATTTTTTACGATGTATAACTAGGTTAAATATATTGTACACACATTTTGTTCTTTAGTTTAAAAAATATAATTGAAATACAAGATATACTCCAATAATAATTTATATAAGTTTAACATCATCATATTTCCGATCTAATTAACTTAAACATTATAAAACTGACTACAATTATAAAACAATATTAAAAGTAAACGCTCGTGAATTGACTTAATTGTGGCATCAGACTTGAACATGAAGAATTTTTCTTACGTATATTACAAAGTAATGCACTTCCTGCGCATGAAATTGTTTGCACTTGAAAAATAATCTACAGCTTTACACCCATAATAAAAAAATCTGTTGTAATAAAAATGCGCTTAATAGTTCAAATGAATTACGTGAACAATGATAAATGATGAGTCGTTAAAAATTACAAAATAATTCGAGCACTAAGCGCTATTTTACTTCTATATTCAAGATACATACATAAAAAATCATCAACAGTCATAATATTTATTGAACTTTTCAATTGAAGTTCTACAATTTTAGAAACGAGTTGTCACTCTTGATTTTTTGAAAGATATTTTGAAAATACTAGTTGCATCATTTATTCTTATAATATATAATGTTACTTTTTCCAACATTTTACACCACTCTGATGTACTGTCTTTGGAAGAGCATCCGTCTTCATTCAATTCTGAATTGAAATACAATAATTTCAAGTTTTCTCTTTTAATTATTTGATTCTAACGACACCAGTTTAAGATCGCCAGCGACGTGCTATATCTTCACAGCTTTCAAAAAGGCTATTGCATACATCACATCAAGTGCAATTATCTCAACTTTAATTCAATGCGATCACTTTTTTAAAATGAAATGATATACATACACATTTATACGGTACATTTAATGAATCTTGCATCTACTGAGTAAACCCTAAATCATTTACAAAAAAATCGTATATGATTCGTTTGTAAAAATTTTTCTTGCAGGGTTTCCAAATTAATTTATAGATATTAATTTAATAGAAGTAATGATTATGAATATTGAATTTATTTTCGTATTGCGCAGAATTCTTTGTTGATTTCGAACCAAATACTTTTCTTGATTTCAATATTCAGTTCTAAATTACCATTCTCATTTATCAGTTCCAAAAGTAAGGCTAATAACGAGGTTTTTGTGCAATTTTCATTTAACTATTTTCAATACAAGTATCAACAACAAATATCGCTAAATAAGTTATGCTCAACATTTTTTTTCAAATTGCAAGGAAGATCTTTATCATAAAGTTATATTCATTAAATATAGAATTGAAAAAAATTGTAATTAAGTTTCACAATTGATTTCATAGAGTTATATCATCAACTTATTGTTAAAATTTAAATAAAAATAATATTCAAAAAAATCATTAAATTATTTAATTCGTTCTCATAATTGTCTTCATTATAAAAAGAATATAATGTATCACTTTATCAACAAAATAAGGCCTGTGTTGTTTTGAAAACCAGTTCTAAACACTGGCAGATGCTCGTTTTTATATTATATGCTTGCGATACACAAAATGTACCTCTTGTTTCCAACTTTATTGTGCTTGCGGAAGTGAGTTAAGTTAAAGGTCTATAAAAGATAGAAGCATGCGCTACACTAAAAAAAAAGTCATGGATGACTGATTTGCGCTGGTAACAGGAATATTCACACCGGTCACAGGTGACAATCTGGATTTTATTTTGGCCTCGTTACAGAAGGCGAAGGCAGAGTAAAACTACCTGTAGAAACTGTCGCAGGATTTGGTGTTGAGGCTGGTGTTTCACTTTTACTGACACCTTCGCTCTTATATCGAATATTGGTGTACTCCCGCCCCAATTGAATCGATTTCTATAATTATAAGATAAATTCATCAAAATAATAATATAAGAATAAAATTTCCAAGAAAAATAATTATTCAAACAAACCTGTTCAGCTTGCATTCTTTGAGACACGGTTTCTATGTAATGTAAAACAGCCAAGTAAACAAATTTATATTGTGCTTCTGTTTGAACCATGCCCGACCTCTGCGATCGTACCCTTTGGATTGTTCTTTGAATATCAATTTCACAATCCAAACCTGAAAATTGCAACATGGTATCATTTGAAGCTGTCACGATTCTTCAACTCATATTTTGCACTCTGTGAGTTTTATCATTACCATGTCTTTTAATTTGATCAAGGATCATATCTATAACTATAAAGGTACCAGTTCTACCAATGCCAGCACTGCAGTGAACAAGTATAGGACCAACTGGAGATTTCCCCTCGGTAATGGACTCTTGTCTAGCATTAACGTCATGGAGGAAATTCAAGACACAGCCTGGGTCGGCAGGTACTCCATGATCAGGCCACGCCTTAATACGAAAATACATTTTTTATATTCGAGACTCGAAAAATATAATCAGAGGTCAAAAGTAAAAGTACATTACTTGAAAGTGGTAATGATAAATACGTCTTGGTGCTCTGTTTTGTGGTTTAGTCCCTTGCAATAAAAATTCTCGCAAAGTATAATCGGCCGTCGATGTGCGATTCAATGTTCGTACTTTCCACTCGTAGCCGTATTCACTGCTCTCGCCATCTTCGGGCCAATAACGAGCACATTTGTTCTGAAAATTCACAAAAAAGCTTATTTGTTGAACTTGTGAGCTATTAAATAACAATTTAAGTGGCTTACCTTTCCTCGTTCCATTTCTTTGGTGGTCATGACGATAACTCGAGTATTTTCCTGGTAGACCATTTGCCAAAAATCGGCAATGGTGTTTGGCAAGCATCCTTGAGTTGCGATGTAGCATTTATTGAAGATACTATTGTCTACGTTTCCAGTCGTACTCGACTCATCGTCATTCTGCGAATGATTGATTTTTTTTTTTTATAAAATGAAACAGAAAACTTGAAAAAGGTAAAAATAATCGTGTTCTCACTTTGATATAATTGGCATTTATGTAATCACCACCTGGATCTTCGGGGTCAAAGTCTTTTAGCTTGACTCTCGTGTGGTCAACTAAAAAAATGAATGAAAAATTGTTTAGCGAGAGATCGATTGCAAGAAAGAAACAAGTAACAAATGCACATGAATTACTTACATGGTAGAATATTTTTGTATCTGTTTTTCGCCCTGTTTTCGGGCCTGAGGCCTTCTTTCCTCGAGAACAAGTGTCGACATTCCAATTGCTGCAACGACTCGAATTCCTCCCAGAAGCCGGCTTTGCCTTTGCCGCGCACGGCGCCTTCCTCCTCGATTCCGTTCACTCCGTTCCAGCATAGCCAGCCATTGGAGCAGCCGTTCTCCTTGTGCAATTGGCGCACGCGGCTCTCGATGCCGCTCGCGTTGATCCTCGTCGCGTTGAACGGTTGTCTGAAATTACGAACAGCCATGGATCGCAACGCGTAAGTTTACTCTTTGCACGGAATTCGAGCCTAGGACTCACCTCAAGTGGACGACACTACCGCTCGTTTCGACCATTGGATTGCGCTTGTAGTGCTCAATGAGATCGCTGAGACTGTCGAATTTGTCACCACCCCCGACGTCGTACTTGTTGTCCTGCTTTCGTCGAAGAAAAGAAAACAAACAAGCTCGATAAGACAAGGCAAGCCGGCGCGTTTTGGAAGCTCCATAGAGTACTCGTTGAAGAGGGCAATACTCACTTGAGATCTGATCATGACGTGGGTGACGCGGTCGTCGGTGCGCACCGAGAGTACAAAGTCGCCGGGCTTGCTCTGGGACTCGCGCACCAGGAAGGAGCCGTTCTTGCCTCGCTCGAGCATGAGGCGCTCGGCCTCCTTGGCCGAGAGGTGGCCGTGGAACCACCTCTCGGTGGTGGGATCGGCGCAGTTCAGCGGGTACTTGAGCTCGATGACCTCGCCGTTCTTCTCGCGCAGCTGGCCGCCGTTCTCCATGTAGAATTGCACGAGTTCCGAGAGCGTGGCGAACTTCTCGCCCCCATAGAGATCGTAAAAGTCGCCGGTGTTCTGGATCTTGATGTGCGTCACTTCGCCATTGCGCCTCACCGAGAGCGTAAAGTCGCCGGGATTGGAGGAGCTAGGCCGCGCCAGGAACGAGCTATCGTATCCTCTTTCCATCAAGAGCCGTTCCGCTTCGAGACCCGAGATGTTTGGATGAAACCATCTGAAAGTCAAACGACACATGCTTCTAAGTCTGACGTATCTCACGCTGCAGCTCTTTATAATATTGCACATCCAGTAAATTCCCCGCGACGCGCTACGGTTATTTCGATACCGTAGAGGAGCGTCATCTACCCGTAATTTAACGCCGTTGAGACGAGATTAATTTCAGCTGGCTTTATGTATTTGCTGAGAGAGCAGAAAACAGAACGTATAGAAGCGATGACCGATACGTATCGCGTACTTGTGCTGTACCTACTAGAAAATAGTCGCAAGCGCGGGTGGCATATATGTGATAATTTTTTCTAACGCAAGAGGCGAAAGCACGGACGAATCGAGTATTTCTCGCGTACCAAGGTCCTAGCCACGGCTTGTCGTTTGCGTTTTTCTATTTCGATACAAACGCGCCTAGAGATCTTTTTGACATGTGCACAATAAAGAGGTCGTTCGAGACGTTTTCTCTCGCGCAAAAAAATGACTCCGAGCTCTCGCTCGAATAATGTACTTATTCGCGAAGCTTCGTAATGCATACAAATCAGCTCTCCTCCGAGTGCGCAATAAAATTCAAAACCGCATCGCTGCTCGCGGCACGTAGTACATTTACGTATGTATAAATATGTGTCGCACACATACACACGTGCAGACACGCACGACGAGCGCACAAATGACCGTCAAACCCATAGACGTGTTTGGAAAAAAGCAAGTGTTGCTCAAGCACTTACTTATAATTCGTTAAAGAACGAGAAGAAGAAAAAGAAACGAGATCGTCATCGGTAAACAAAAACATTGTAGTATACGAGCTACATTGGGAATTCGCGTGCGCATCGGCAACGAGTTGTCCCGAGAGTAAAAAATGCTCACCAAGTTATGTGCGCGAGAAAATATAAAATATGCGCGTAAACGCGCGCTCATTGTTCTGCGCTCTCGCGACGAAACTATAGCCGCCGTCGGTAGTCGTATCGTCGTCGCGTCTAATGGGAATAAGAAATAGGAAATGTTTATTCGCATAATGATGCAAAGGCGAATGAGATATTTTTCAATTATGTTCAATTAGAAAACACGATCGAATGCCAAGGTCGCTTACGTAAAACAAGCATCTACATAGTAATATCGATCGCCATATATACAGCACTGCACCAAGTGTGAATCCTTTTTTTTTTATTCTTCAATTTTTACAACAAAATGGCCATTCATATTATTCTGTGACATTGAATGTTTACTTATACGGTATCGTACTTTATGGATATACTCGCGCTTCGTTACATATGTATATCTATCCTATACATCGCTCTGATCCGCCGCGCCCACCACCAACGCACGATAACGAGCATCGAACGTTTCCTTTTATTTTTTTTTCACTCGACTTTTTAGCAGCTTTTCGATTTTTATAAATGAAATGAATCAGAATATATTGGACGCTTCTCGACGTGCCCAAGCCTGTACATTATAGACTATTGTGAGTAATCATTCACAATACAATGGTGAATTGCTCTTGAGACGCGAGCCGATTGATTCGAGGCAGACGCGAGCTATCAAGGACTCGCGAGCGATTCGTGCGTACCGTACAACGAGTGCCTAGAAAAGCGATGATTAAAAAGTGTAAACACTCGTCTCGGTGTTTGCAGCTGAAATTTGTGCATAGATGTGGGATTTATACGAAAATGGTAAGGAAGAAAAAAAGTCAAAATCATACTCACTCGCGTAGCGTACACGTAATATCGATTTAATGCTCAATGACCCATATATGGTTATCCAATAATGTGCGTATACACATAAGCGCGAGAGAAAGAGAGCGAACGAGACAGATAGGAAAAATCCTCGCGCACGCATCGCTTACGGCTCGAAACGATGTGAAAGAAATCCTAGCAGTAGGCAATACGAGCGCGTTAATTGTTGAGAAAAAAGTGAGATTGCTCGATCGCGGCCCGTGCGCAAATACATAAGAAGGAGTAATAATTACGAGGCGTGAAAAGTAGTGAAAGCTCGGGCTCGCTATCGTCTGCAGTCTCACGTATATCAAGATCGCAACATCTGTAATCGGCGCATCTCCTTCGGAAGACTACAGCTCGAGCCGTAAGTAGCTCGTTGAGCAAACGGTGTAGCTCTCGGGGGTCGGTCCGATCGTTTATCGGACGCGCTCCGTGTACGAGAAAAAAAAAGCTGCTACGAGTCCAGCGCGTATTACGTACTCGATATATACATGGCAAGGCAGCTGGGCCATCGCGGCGTAATCGCATTACTTAGGCGCATCGATAGCAGGTCACTCTCGCTTTCAAAAGTGCCTACGGAGCTGCAGTTGCGGAGCGGGCGGGCGCGCGCGCACGAGGACTGCATCGCTGCCTAAAAAAGTCACACTGCTGCACTGCCGCACAGAGACGGCTCGGCCTTCCTTTCTTGTTATTTAAACGGCCGCGGTATCTCGCAAGCACTCGCAAATGATTTTTCTCTACAGAGATGCGTATTTACCCTGCTTCTTCGGTCCGCTGGCCGTTGTCGTCTCGGATCCGTCGCACCTTATATCACACGAGCTGCATCCGCACTACTCCTATTCCTAAAGCGTTGGCTTCAGCGCGTAATGTACAGCGAGAGATAGTTGCGCCGAATTACAGCGATTACACAAGCTGCAGTTACAGAGCTGTATCGGAGGTTTTTGCGACGCGCTCCGTATCCCGCCGTAAACTAGTAGACGTTAACGCAGAAGAGGCTGCACTGCTCTCCGCCAGTGCTCGCGGTTTGCAGCCAAGCTAGCTGGCGCGACCAACGTCAGCAGATGCGCGCTATATGTATACGCGCGACTCTCTCTATATATAATACGCTGTGTAATACGCGTGTCGATGCGGTGCGCCCGCGCACTCGGCCAATTCTCGCGCACACTTCTCTCCTGCACCTTGGCTTATACTGGACTATACTGGAGCTCCTGCTGCTCCAGGCACAGGCAAGGTGCCTATAATAACTCCTCTCCTCCTACCTGTACATTATATACCTGCCTCCCTCGTACTCCTAGAACGTGCATGTGTGTGTGCACGTACGTGTGTGCATGCTGTCACGCTCGCGCGGCTTTTTCGACCATACAGCAGCTGCGATACTCTATGTACTCATCAACGCGGCCCAACGACGCGATTTCGAGAGCAGAATCTCTGCTGTATGTGCTCGGCTGTATTATAAAGCACGAGCTCTTGCTCGGCGACTATATATATATATATATAAGCTAAAAGAGCCAGGAGCACAGAAGGCCATTGCGAAATCGCATGTCCGCGTCTGTATTATGTGTAGAAAAATGACATTGGCTGACGTCACTTGTCTTTATTTTTTTTATAAAATATATATCTTACGACGCGTGCGGAGGCTCGATGAAAGCTGTCCGATGTTGCTGCTGGACGTTGCGTTTCGCGGATGTAACGAATGTACGTAGGAACGATGATGATATCATGGGTGCACCTAGAGCTTTGAATCTACGTGAATTAACGTCGAGTGCACGCCGCCTTCTCGCGACGCAACGAGCCATCAATGAGCATAATGCACGACGAACGCGATCGAGAACCAACAATTATGTCGTCCGATACAGATACACGCAGATGTTGAGCTGTCAAGCCTATAACATCGTAATTCCTTCTGTCAATGTTCTCGTAACGTTTATTTTCCTGTTTAAATGCACACACGTGAGACGCTTTTCGACGTTTTTTTTATACTGTTGCCTTTTATTATTCGTCAGCCACGGCGATGAATCTTGCGCGAAAACGCCAACTGCTTGTGCTATATTTATTTACAAAGCCAAATTCTCGTACAACCTTGAAACTTGAAAAAAAAAGAAATAATACGTCTACATAATGAGCGCTTATATCAAAAAATAATGCGAGGACGAGCGCAAAATACACGCGCGAAAAAAATATTGAGCGAAACACTGCACGCGGTGTACATAGCACTGGTCTAATGAAGAGCTTGACGAGACACAGCCGAGCAAAACTGATTCATTCGTAATATATTACAAATACGTTACGATGACATTCCAGCGCGAGAATTCGTAATTATAAAGGACTTGATTTTATTATTTCTTTTTTGTGTGCAAAGTGACAGCCTCGCTGAGAATCGTACAGAAGAAAAAAAGACTCTTAGGAGCGCTGACATAACCGAGGGCCCGAATAATCCAATGATTCATTTTCAAGTGCTACTAATCCGTTGCTTTGATATATACATTTCAGCATTGTATTTCGGGTGAATCGTTTCGAAGGATATGCGACAAATGAGCGTACACGTTTTAATGGCATCGCGAATGCTAATGAGGTCATTGTTGGCGCTTCGTTAAACAATGGAAAATTAAATATTTAGACAAAGTGCGCGCAATAATCAGGTATTATGTAAAATTGCACTATGGCTATTCAACGTAAGCAAAATTTAATCGCTGCACTCTGATAAATAGCTTCGCGGATTCTCAAAATGAAAACAATAAAAAATAGAGGACGCGTTTCGAGTCGTTCAAGTATGAATCTTTTTTCCTCGCTATCCATTGCGAAAGATAAGATTTTAAGCAATTCCGGTAGGCGAAAATGATAAGGTTTTCTTTGAACTTTCTGTGAGCTGCCGAGGATCGCCGCGCGTAACGTTTTTTCCCGATAATTGCTCGAGAAGACACGATCGGGGCTGTGAGAATCACGTTTTGAATTAATTGTTAAGCAGCGTAATTCGCATATATTTCAGATATCACATATATAAATATAATACAGACATTCTCGAAAAATTTATATCTGAGCGTACGCCGAGTTGCATTATACGAACGGCGCGTTAATTCGGTTCCCTTGTGAAATAATCATCATTCGAGTTGCCTGCCCCGGGATCGGGTCGTTGCCGCTCCGTTGCAGCGCGAAATCTTCGCGTTATAAAACAATATAAAAATATATTTCCATAAAAGTGAAAGTGCACGAGTGGCACGAGCCGTGGATCGAGAGAAAAAAATCCAAAGCTAGTATTTTTCATGAATTTTCACACACGTTTATCTTTTTCTCTCTAGACGCACTGAGTGCACACACACACACACACACACACACACACACAGACACATCTACACACTGATACAGACGAAAAAAAGGAAAAGGCACCGAAATGATAAGCATCGTGCAGAGAAAGTCCATCTCTCACGGGCAGCGGCGCATCTCGCTCCGTGCCCCTGCGCGTTGCGGACAGCTTTTTTTAATCCGCACGCTTTTTACGCGTACAACTTGCTTTTTGTTCCATAATCACGTTCGAATCATTGATTAGGCACGTAATACAAAATTTGCGCGCTCGGGTGGACGGCAACGTGGTAAATTTGTAGGCGCGAGCCCGCGCGGGCGTCTTTGCCATACACGCCTAACCTTAAAAAACGCTCAACGATTCATTGTCGGTGAAAAAAAAAGCCGTCGACGTAATTCGAAATTCCCATGCGTGCGAATCGGTATCTGACAGGAATGTTTATGTGGGAAGCTAATATATATGCGACGTTCAGTCTCGTTTCATCTAGATTTCCGAATTGTTGTGGCAAGTAGCAGCGATTGGCACAGATAACGACGAGCTTCGTGCATCTACGTTCGAGAGACGTCAGTTGGGTATATGAACAAAGGTAAATAAACGAAAGCGACCGCGATTGGGAGCAATTTTCGGAGTTGACACGTTCGAGCGAGCCCGAGAGTTTTGTGTAAAAAGCTCTAAAGAATCAGTAACAACAGAGTATTCGCAAGCATACATTATATAAATGTATCAATTGGTACGATCAGCAGTACCTATTATTTACGTTTTGCAACGCGGCAGACAAGTAAAAAAAAATTAGAGAAATAAAAAAAAATACTTATTAATTGGTCATTAGATATATATAGTACACGGATAGGCTTTGCAGGTCTTTGTGCAACCGACCGAGGACTTGGTGTCGCTCGATATGGGCACTTGAAAAATGTGTATAGACTGGTCATCGGCTCGTTGGCGAGCACAGTATTATAACACAGGCTTGAATTCCGAGCTCTTACCTTCTCGATGCCATCTCGGTTCTTCTCCGACTCAAAATACGTCCCTCCAGCTTAAATCGTTCTGGATACAGCTCACAGCTGATGACTTGTGTACTCGGTCAATTATACACACTGGACGACGAAGCAACGTTGGTGTGCGCGAACAGTACACGTACACGAGGTGCGTGTGCAAACGTCGTTGTATGTATGCACTGCACTCTTGGTTCTAGTAGCTGGCCGTTGCACATATACATGTATATGTATAGAAATGCAAGTCTCGCAGTCACAGCAGCAGCAGCAGCAACATATGCATGTGCGCACAGACACACAGACACACGCGCCAACACAAGGAGTAGCAAAAAGTCAACAGAGGAGAAGAGCGCGGGTGAGCGGGCACGCGCACACACTTGTCAGCGAGGCACTCCTCGTGTGCGCGCTGCTTCGATATATGTTTCGCTGTATAGGTGTTGGCTATATCGGTGCGAGAGACGTGCGGACTGCGATCGCGTGTAGCACACCGTTACAGAATTTCGCCGCCACTATAGCACGTAAATGATGCCTGCTGAACTCGAGGACCCACGAGGACTATACCCAAACAACTGGACTGCGGCCCTTTGACCAGTCGCAGAGTAGGCGCAGTCCTCGATTCCGAAAAATGCACCGACGATCCGTCCTTGTTTTCAGTTGCAGTCGGTCAAGTGTCAACAGCATACGTCAAGCAGCAGCTGATGCGCGCACATCACGTACTACACGCACACACCCACACACATGTACACGCGTACACAGAGCGAAAAATTGTCCGATATCAGATGTGTAGGTGAGGTATACGGATGCAACTCCTGTGGCCAGGTGAGCTGCCAACGGACGGAATAAACATGAGAATGTAGCAAGCGAGAGAGAAAGAGAGAAAGAAAGAGAGAAGCGAGCTGCGCCGAACGCCAATCTAATCACGGAGCCCAGCTACGGAACAACAGCTTGGCGGCACCTCCGCACCAGTGGCTCGGTCGACGAGACCATTTCGTATTATGCTCCTCGAGAATAATGCTATATACGATGTACGACGTGATCCAGAGCCTCCGGGGATCGGACCGAAAGATATATATGTTATGGGAAAGCGACTTTCTGCGGGATGCAACTTTTCGGAGCAGTCACACGGATTATAGAGCGCAGCTACTGCCCATATAATGTGTGTAAGTCGAACTGCTCTGCTGCGACTGCAGACTGCTCGCTGCTGCTGCTAGCTCTATACGTCCGTATCCGTTTGGCTTGTGCGGATAAGTTTGTTGCACCGCACCGAGCGACGATCATCTGGCGAAATATAACTTTGTTGTACGCCCGGTCGGTTCTCGCGATGTGCCGCCAGTCAGCCGACAGAGGGAGCTAGCGATATTACGGAGACGTCGCGAACTCGCCGCAATCATTTCGGAGCATAACAAAAATCGCATTATCATATTGCGAATTTAAGCTTTCATCTTTCTTTGGATTGGGATATTATTTCATTGCAACCTCGCAAGTATTTGAAAAGCATGTACTTTTGGCAATTTCTTAAATACAATCGTTTTATAGAGCTCGAGATGTTTCATCGGCGTGACAGTTGATCGATCATTACACTCCCCGCTTAAAAGAATTGTCGTTGAGCCAAGGCGAATTTTTCTTTCTTTTACCCTCGACGCACGTTCAAATTTCAACCATTATTAAGTCAACGATCGCAGGTAAGATGTTTGTTTATGATTTTTAAAACTGCTCCTTGGATAAGACACTTTCCTCCGCGGAATATTGCACAGATGGCCCCACCGACCCGCTCGGACGGAATGAAATCCCTCGAGGCATTTAATTATAGCCGCGACATTTTTTCTTGATATTCGAATTTACGCGATTTTCTCGCTCAAGAGAAATTAAAACGGCATTGTCTACACATTCGACTTGTTCAATCGCGTCGCTCTGCAACACACGAGTACAAAACGAGTGCACATATGCTCAATGAGAACGGAAACCTAAGATATTTGCCAGAATTGTGTAGCTAAAACTACTGATGTATGCTCCTTGAAGTGCGAATCAAGTCCAACGTCTGATGGGCTCGTTAGTGCTCGCGTACACAGAGTGTAATATACACACACACACATACACACACACATACGTCTCAATCTCGGCTAATAAAGCAATCGCAGGAAAACTGCACCGCTGCGGGGGCCACTTACCTAACCATGCGATAATGCAGCATTTTGCGCGATTTATGTTTCTTCTTCTCGCCGGTCGACATTCTGACAAGGAACGCGGCGAGGAAATCGGGCGGCGACGTCGGTGTCCTTGAATGACTCGGGATAAGATGGGCAGTACCGTTTCTGGCTCGGACTCCACAGTGGCGTTCGTGACTTTCCTCTCAGATGCCACGACACCAGCAGGCTATTTTCCTGTATTTTCCAATAATTATCACAAACTCGAAATTCACGCGTTATTTTCGTCCGTCGAAGCAACTTATTGCCCGAGGAAATTTGACACAATACAAGAATGACACTTGGGAGGTCGGATGATACACAAATCGATCCGAATGTTATGATTCTACAAATCACATATAACGTGTGTTATGGTATATAGAGTTTTCCCTTTTTCCTGTGTTTACTGTTTGCAGGCACGATTTCGACATAATAATTTTGTAAACAATGTCGAGAGAGATCTCGAGTGCACCATGGCTTGGAAAAAATAGGTCATTGACAATGTTACAGCATCTGAGCATTCGTGCAGTTTTCACGGGCTCGATAATTAATTTAGACCGATTCGCTCCGACATCTATTTACATTTTTATTGACGCTGTGCCAGCCCAAAGTATGGTCAACTTGTCTTTACGTTTTGGTCCCGAACTGAAAATCAGCTGTATTATTGCGCATCCCTTTCTGACCTCGATTACGTTCGATATCCGGCGCTGCTGCTCTCGTTGTCCAAGTGCGACCAATCGGACAGAATAATTCGATTATCGCGTGGGTGTGTTAACTAGATTTTCAATAGACTCGTCAACCTGAATCTCGTACAGATTATTTTTTACGTTTTTCAAATTTTTCGTCTACTTACATCCGATTTATTGGATAGTGCACCAAATGTGCACCGCGTTTTTTCGAGCTTGCGTAATTGTATTTATCGTTTATGGACTCGAGAAGATCGATAGGGTCTTATTTTCGTTGTTTTGTTTGCTTTTAAATGAATAAATAAAAAAAGCCAGGGTAAGATTTTCTGATAATCTTTTACTAGCTACCTATATTCTCATACCGAAGAACATCTCGATTAAATCAAAACAAAATTTGCTTTTGATGAAATTTACTTTTAATGACGGATAAAATTCAAAATTTCAACTGAATTGACGTCGGGAGCTTTTAATAATTTGGAAAAAATTGAGAAGAAATTGTTTGGTTCAAATTAAATTATTAAACAGTTTTTAATTTAATTTTTCCTATAAAAACTTATTTCTATCGTCTATCACTGCTCTCTCGGCAGAAATAATAAGTCCGTCAGCAAATTAATCAAAATCTTGTTGTGTGCATGTTTGATAAATTTAACATATAATAATGTGAGGTTTATCGAAAATACAGAGCCCAACTAAAAAATTGCCCTTTTCGCAGCTCTAAAGAAGACGCGAAAAAAACTTTCGGCTGATCTAATCGTTGCATGAATAGCTGCAGGAAACAAGTAGCCAATAAATTTACTAAGAGTAGTGAATAACAGTTTGCAAAATTTTGTTTAGTTTAACAATAAATCACCATAACGACGATGAAATGATAGTTAAACGCAAGAGGTTCAGTTAATACGCAATCATTTCGGCCTAATTTTTTGAGAAATTGTAGAAAAACATCTATATAAGTTATTTAATAATAAAAATTATAAATCATAATTTTTGTTCGCTCTTGTCGATACCAAAATCTTTGCCACCTTGATGGACTGTTTTTTGGTGTTTGAGTAAATGCGCTTTTTGTCCAAATTTCTGCTCGCACTTATCGCATGCGTAATCTCTGCAACCCTCGTGGACTGTCTTTTGGTGTCTAATCAATTTCGATTTTACTCCAAATTTTTTCTCGCACTTGTCGCATGCGTATTCTTTGTGACCTTCGTGTATTGTTTTTTGGTGTCTGCACAAATCCGATTTCCATACAAATTTCTTTTCACATTTGTCGCATGCGTAGTCTTTGCGACCTTCGTGAACTGTCTTTTGGTGTGAGAGCAAATGCGATTTTTGTCCAAATTTCTGCTCGCACTTATCGCATGCGAAATCTTTATGACCTTCGTGGACTGTTCTTTGGTGTCTATTCAATTTCGATATTACTCCAAATTTCTGTTCGCACTTGTCGCAAGCAAAATCTCTCCGACCTTCATGGAGTGTCTTTTGGTGAAAGAACAAATTCGATTTTCGTTCAAATTTCTTCTCACAATTGTTGCACGCAAAATCTTTGTGACCATCGTGAACTGTACTTTGATGCCTGATAAAATCCGCCTTTCTTGCACATTTTTTCTGGTATTTATCGCATGCGTAATCTTTACGATTTTCATGAACTATTTTTTGGTGCAAAAGCAAAGTCGACTTTAGTCCAAATTTCTTCTCACAATTGTTGCACGTAAAATCTTTGTGACCATCGTGAACTGTTCTTTGGTGCCTGATAAAATCCGCCTTTCTTCCAAATTTTTTCTGGCATTTATCGCATGCGTAATCTTTACGACCTTCGTGGACTGTCCTTTGGGGCTTAAAAAAATCTGATTTACTTCCACATTTTCTCTTACACTTTTCACATAAGTCATCTCTGAAAATTTTGTGTAATATTTTTTCGTCAAATGTTAAATGCAGTTTTTTTCTAAATTTTTTCTCACACTCCTCACATGCGAAGTTGTTGGGACTATCGTGTACCGTCTTTATGTGCAAGAGCAAATGGTGTTTAGTATCAAATCTCTTTGCGCACATTTCACACAAGTAATTTTTGAAAACTTGGTGGAATATTTTTTTGTGCTTGAGTAAAGTTGATTTATTTTCGAATTTTCTCTCACACTTGTTGCATGTGAAATTTTCGCGATCTTTGTGTACTAACTTTTGGTGCGTAAACAAACTTGATTTTTTCACAAATTTCTTTCCGCATCTGTTACATGCAAAATCTTTACAGCTTTCATGTACTGATATTTGGTGTCGAATCAAATGACTTCGCAACTCAAATTCCTTTTCGTATTTGTCGCATGCGTAATTTTTTTGTTCATTGTGAATTGTGTCTTGGTGTGTCATCATGCTTGATTCTAGTGTAAATTTCTCCTGACAAATATCGTCTGAAACGATACTATTGTGTTCACTTTTATCCATTTTAATATCCTAATTAAACGATAGATCTTTCTATTTAATATCACGAAAATAGAATGAGCATTATTGATCTTCTGGTATTATCGATTGTTTCATCGGGAAAGATAACATTCAAACTAATTTGTTTGTTTTTACTATAAACATGATCAGCGTTCAAGGGGCGATGTCAAAATCGTTTATGATTGGATTGTTTACAATTAAGGTACCGATTTATCTGTTTATACATTATCCTTACAATATTTGAAAAAATTAAAAATTCTAACTTGGCGATAATTTCTTCGAGGAATTTTTTGGCCTTCTAAAACTAAGTTCTTCTCAAAAAACTTATGACAAACTGCATCGAGTTCACACAAAATAACATCGAGTAAGTGTATGTGCATGTATCTTAAAAAATTTTAATATTCACTCCAAAATTTGCCGCCTCCGCGTGATTTGCGTGCTCCATAAGCCGCCACTGTCGACGTACAATAAAAAGCAATCGAATTATAAGCATGTCGAGATTCGGCGGTACAAAGATCGCGGGATCGTCAAGCTTGTATATTATAAAGCTGCATCGATGGCGTGCACGGCCTACATAACGGTTATTTGCTGCGTGTGAATCGTGCGCATAGCCCGTGACCATAAGAATCGCAACTTATATGCATACGCCTATATGTGTGTGAATGTGTATGCACGTGTGTTGGGCACGTATAAATTCCACTGTCATACGGATTATGCGAGGCTCGCGAGGTCAGTGTCGGTCGGTCGCGTTCTCCCTCCTGCATGTGGACTGCAAAATTCGCGAGCTCTCGAGTGCGCCTCTCTCTCTGTCTTTCCCTATTGTACATATAGGTACATTAGCCTCTCGAACTCATGCGAAGGATGCATCAAATCCACCAGCCACGTATGTGAACGCATATCTTACGCTCGATATAAAGAAGATGCGCACGCCAAATATGATGGCCGGCCATGCCGATCGGAACAAAGGATATCCTTGCTTGCTCACTCGCGATTCCTCGGCGCGCACTTTGACTTGGTACTCACGTCGCGCGGATTTTTTTTTAATGCGACTGAGCGTCGCCTTACCCGATTGCGGTGCGGTGTCGCGGTCCAACAGATCGACTATATTCACGCGACAAATCCCCAAAGGCTCGTAATTAAAGACTTTGGGAAAAGTCATTTGAAAACTTTTTAAAGCTGTTATAAAAAATAAAATACACGCAGTCGTAAATTTACGCTTGTTTAATACGCGCGTATGTCATATAGCGTCCACGCGTGCACTTATATTCATGGCACGTGCGTATAAAATTTTACGATCGAGACTCTATTATATATAGTCTTGTGGTTTTCTGCAAAAATCATGACTTTTAATGCCTCGGTGCATTATAAGCTGCTGCTGCTGCTGCGACGTTATTGTACATCCGATGGTAATTAACAATATCAGTACTGTACGACCCGACCAATGCTGACTATATTTATATCCTTTCAACCGTAAATGTCTATCTCAGCTGCTGCTGCTGTTGCTCCTGCTGCGGGGCTGCCGATGTTGTTATTCTATTATTATCATTATGTATGAAAGACGGCGCGTGTACTAAACGCACGCAGCTCAATAAATACCAATTAATTCAGGACTAATTTAATTGAAATTCTTACACACATAAATGTATGTAATATAGATTGGAGCGAAAGCACGGCTTTATTAAAGTGAGAAGTTGCAACGGATACTTCTATTCGATTATTATTTCAATTTTTTACCTGATCAATGTACTTCGTTAGCAACTACTCGATACTTTGTCGACGCCGTTTTTATCTCTCCACAGACACAGTATTATACATGCAGCATGCGTCAACTCATCGAAATGTTCATTATCGAAAAATCGATACAATAAACTTTCCAATTTCGTTTTGAAACCGATGGATGGGTGCGAGTTGGCAACGCGAGCAGCAGCAAGCGGGAAAAATAGCGAATACGCCGAGGCCCCGATACAAGTTTCGATACTGTTTTCTCGCTTGCTCGAGCAGCAGCTCAGAATTCAAGCTCGTATTTTCGCAGCTACACTAATTAAAGCTACAACATTGATGCAGTGAAAGCCTCGCGATGCCGCACAGAGTCGCGAGTGCGGGTGGATCGACGCGTGTAATTTGCCGCAACTAGTCTACGAACTTGTGATCGTTACGTTTGCTATTTCGATATTGATTCTATTGGCAAATCTCGGAGTCGAGCCTCGTGTGTGCAGTGCCTCGGAAAGCATCATCGCATTCGCGAGAAACGTATACGCGCGAGAGTTATATAGGGGCGCCTTCGCGTTCGAAGAAAACTTTCGCGTACCTAGAGCCTCATTGTTTGGACGATAGCGACGCCGATGGAGAGACTCTCACCGACAAATCGGCAATACATAGATTTATGAATTAGTTGCTGCTGCTGCCATTTACAACACGGCTATCTACCAATAATACATATACCTGCCCGAGTGTTAACGTGCAGTTTGCAACTCGACCCGTCATGATAAATATAAATAATATAATGCATAAACTGCTATAGAGGAACGAAAAAAAAAGTTATACGTATAGAGGTACTTTCTCTCAGCTTGGCCGTAGATCGGTGCGATGTGGCGAACGATCTTATAGCTGCGCGAGGAAACAATGAGCTGCAAGTACGTGTGCATGTAATGTATCCTTTTTGAGCATGACCGTTTTTATGGCGCTCGTGGGATTTAGCGTACGACCGTTTGGGCGAGATATCGGGAGCACTTGTCCGTTTGTCAAGACAAATTGCACTCACAACCGCGCACGCACACCGTATTCACATAATTATATCCAATTTCACCAAGTGAAATTAAACTAATTTCCGATAAACACTCGATCGGTTGTAATGAAATTCCGCACAACCAGTAATACGGCGTTCGCGCTCGTGTACAGATTTTACCGCTACGAAACACCACGCGACAGATAATTCCGTTCATTAAAATTTTAAGCTTACTACCATCATTCATTATAAATCAGCCAATACATTTAAAGTTTTCGCACAATTTTTACCAACATGTCAAAACAAAAATCATCTCAATAGCGGCGTTTGTGAACTAGCCTCAGCTCGACACTGTCATCTTATTACTGCTGCCGCATTTCGGCGTTCCGTTCGAAATGGATATTATAACGTCGACGATTTTCTCGGCGCGACGTAAAATCAATATTCGTTATAATTCGATCAGCGTCGGTCTCCCAGCGATCGGAAAAGTATATAAACTTTGGCGTTTTAGCTTGGGCAAATATTGGCTGTAAAATGCAGTGGGGACGAGGGCGGCCGTAACGATGCATCACAATAATCACTCTCATAGGCAATCACTCACGCACACGTATGGACAGCTCGGTGCGTACATATGCAAGCGCGCGCACACGGGATATACGAAATTACGTCGAGGAGTGCGTCGGTAAACGCGTCAATCATCGCTTGTGCCGCGCGACGCCATGCCAACTCATATAATACCATTAAATTGTTATTGCGATCGCTAACGACAACAGATACAGTAGTTATGATGCTGCTTACACATGCACGTACGAGCAGCCATCAGTAATCAAGTATGGACGCCCAAGTCAGAGAGTCTTTCTCCGCTAGCAAGTGATATTTCCACTTAATTCGCTCGATTTGTATCAAGTTGTTGTTGTTGTTTTTTCCATTTGTCACGATGTATAGAGATTGCGACTGATCCAAACAGCAGCGAAAAGTGAAATCGAAGAACTTTTGACGAGCTGTAACATGGGATGTACGTTTTATTCTTCGAGCACGAGCTAAAAGTGTACAAACAAAAAGTTTTTCTATTATAAAGCTTTCCAACGAGCGATCCACGCCACCTTCCTTGTTAATAACGTAAAACTATTATGTTTCGCTGATTTACGCCCGGCTAATGCATTTACGAGGCGAATCCGCAATGATTAAGCACGTCCGTATCGTATACGTCTCGATGATTGATTTTACCGGTCGATCGCTTCTTCGTTGCCTTTGTGTTCCGCAGTTTCCTCTTGCGATGAAAAACTTAATTACCTTTGAATTTACCTATTTTTATCGTGGATCATCGCTTACGCTCGTAGCTTTTTCTGCGACTCGACCGTCGCAAAACTTTGTATTTCATTCAAAATCAACGAATTTTGAAAGCAAAAAAAAACAATTGTCGTCCAAACATCGTGTAAGAAATGTGACAATCGCAGTATAATAAATACCGGGCGCTTTTTTTCTGTTGGGCTTTATACTTTTCGTACATCAGAAGACTATTGTTTCGTCCACTTATATGGAACAAAGACGAAGATCTTATCCCTAGCTACTTACAAATAAATAGAGAAATCTTTTACGGTCAAGTCTTCCGAGCATTAGAAGCAAAAAAATCTCATCAACGCTTTTCGCTCACTACGCCAGCAAAGTATTCATCATCTTTAGAGCTAATCCTGCATTTGTTTCGAGTTTTCGCAATACACCAAGAGTTTTTTCCCTCTTACGCTCTTATTTTAAATCATAAAACGTACATAATACGCAACGTATTTATGTGCAATATTCAAAGTTTTATATGGAAATCTTTCAGCGAGAAACAAAAGAGCAAATTGAACTTGACGCAGCGTCATTGCGAGGCGGCGATTCGCTAAAGAAAAAAACTCGTCGGAAAATGGTTTATAATATGGCATCATGCAGTAGGTGACTTGCGCCAAGATAATTAGCGCACGCGTACGTCCTGGCACTGGTAAAAGGAGAATTGTATGCGCACGGCAAAGTTTCAGCTTTTTTTTTTTCTTTAAACAAACAAACACACAAAAATGTAATTGATTGCTCCCAAAGAACTCGAAGCTATCGGACGAATCTTAGACACGTGCAGTTTCACGAGTATTCCAAGCGCAAAAACCGGTTGGGCGTGTGTTAATGAACTTGATCGATTTTGACCTCATTTACAGATTTGCATCCTGACGCGTACATAATCCGCTCGAGCAAGTAGGTCCATCGAATATAATTCAGTGTAGGATATCGCATCGATATTATTTTCCTGAGTGCGCGAAACAACACGATGGAAATCGACAATATCGACTTGTGCCCTCTTCTCTTATCTTGAGCCAGAGAGTGGGTCATATGTTAAAAGAAAAATAAAGAAAATGAAAAAATGCTTTCCTCTGTTTTGTTTGTCAAGTACGTTGTATACTTTCCTCGCTCTCAGAAATGCAATAGAAAAATACTTGATGCCACTCGGTGGAGTGCCTGTCAATCAAAGTATTTCACACGCGATATTCGTGTACGCATCCAACTATTCCTCCACAGTCTGTCCATTGGCACGATTCTACAGTCGGAAAATCCAACTCGATGGAAAAAATACTGCACCGCTGAATAATCCATGAAATAAAAACGTTAGAGTGCCGAGTGTAACACGTATCGCGAAAAAATGATCCAAATTTGACACGTGACTCGTGCGCTATATTGCGGCTACGCTTCGCTACGTATACAATTTTACAATGATAAAAAATCACTTTCACGTCGTTCGCGAGCTGCAGCAAACGCGCAGATGTCCCGTATAGTCGTACAAAAAAAAAGAAAGAAAACTTTTATATCGAGTGCAAGTATATAACGTGCAGTACATGACGTAGAGTTTGTTTGTAAATGGAACCGTTGTCCTTAATTTCGTCGTCCAAGTTTGGCAACCGCTAAACTGCCGAAAAAAGTGCACGAAAATATAGTAATAACAAAGTATAATATCTGTAGGCCATTTGGCCGAACAAACAAAGAGTGTAAAATCTAGTTCATAGCCACTGTATGTGTAATATAAAAATGAAAATTGCTCGGGCCAATACTACGGCTAAATCCGTGCGGTCTATAACGTGCCGCGCTCTCACACTCACAATGCACACAGACAATGGCAGGGATTTATTGTCGAGGGAGAAAAACTAGGATATCAAAAAACTCATTTCAAATTAACTTACTGACTTGGACGGCTCAGCCGTTGCAGGGCAGCTATATGACAGTTTTCGGCTCGCGATAAACTCAACGTTCCGACGAATCGTCGGGCGTATACACGGTGTCCATAAAGCGCGTGCAACGCCGCAACACGGCTCAAGATCATATAAGTACGACGATCGGAGAAGGTATCTGCGGATGAGCTTTTTGTTTACGATCTTGCGGGCACGATCCGAGGTATAAAAGCTCGAGAGTCGCGAGCACATATTACATACACGCATAGCGATCCCCACGCGTTGACGCGCTCCAACAGCTCGCAGACGATCTCGCCGCGATGAAATGTAATATCGAACAATGAGTTGAATTTATTGCCAATCGATACGTGTAAATCTTTCTTTTTGCGTTTACGACTGTTCCGCGTGTGCGACGTATGCATGGGATCTATATTTGTACATTGAATGCGCGTGTATGCGTACGAAAAGCTAATGTGCAAACTCAACGGGTTCGCTCGGCTTTGCGTAACTCGTTCTTTTTTCTCTTCTTTTTTATAGGCATGAAATATTTCATCTTCGGCTAATTACGCGGCAGTCGCTTGATTGCAATCTGCATACAAGCATCATGGAGTACAATAAAATAGCAAGATCTTGTCAGAGCGCGCGAACGGGCCGCACGCGCGAAGAGGCTACAAATCGAGCGTAAAATTAATGTCACCAAGAGTTTCTTTTGTCGTTGTTATACTGGGAAACTTGGATGCCTATATGTACTCGCCTCTTCCTCGTGCTACGCTTAGCCGTATACACATCTATTACGTGTCCATTTTTTCTTCTCTCGGCGGCTCTCCTTCAATTAGCGTCTCATTGACACACTTGATATGCGCTCGATCCGCTAACTGCGCCCGTACGTATAATATTACATGCGCAACAATGTTACGACTCTCTCTTTCTCTCTCCAGTCTCTGTTTGCCGCGCAGTCCGCGAATTTATGTTGCAGCGCTTACAACTTCGATTTCACGGACCACTGACGAGAAGCTCTCTACCTATAACTGAATTTTACACGCGTGTCTCGGTGCAGTACGAGTAGCAAAAACGCAACGAAGCTCGAGGCTGTAATTTAACAGCTGACTTGAGAACGTCTCCCGAGACCGAGAGTATAACTTGTTCGTGCTCTTGCCATCTTGAAATTTTTTCTCCTTCGTGCATTTCCTAATCGCCTGCACGTGCGTATACAATACGTATATTGATTTTTTTACGACGAATTCAAGTATCCGTAGATCGTGAGCTTGACTCTCTACGCAAGTCGTTCAAAAATCAATTGAATTTTTGGCTTTATTTACTAAATATCCAACGCAACAAAGAGCGCTTTGTACAAAAGAAATATGCTTTTGCCTCGATTTTTCATACTCAAATGACCGCAGCAGTTCCTTTATTAACAGCTGTAAAATTCACCCATCACAGATAAGTAAAGATAAAGAGAAGGAGAAAAATGGAGTTCGTATATTTGTAATCTCACGAATTCCATTTCAATTTTCCCAGCTAAATGAGAGATATCTGTTGGCTATCGAGTAACTAGTATATGCGCACAAAGCAATCGCAAAGGTGAAATTTTTCTCGATAATTCGACAAAATTAATTTCCTTGTCTTCAACGAGCTTTTTTCAATTGCTATTTGTGTCTCGCTTCGTACATAAGCAGCGTATGGATTGATGAATGCATATATCTATACCCAAGCATTTCAATTCTTTTATGATAAATAAATCGCTCGAGGAGTCCTTATTATCTCGCTCGATCGACCATAAATTGATTATTTGATTTTCTGCACGTGGCAATTTGAAAAAATTCTTATGAAAAAGATGTAACTTGCAGTCGAATGGTTCCCAGCTCGCACAATCCATTTATGACAATTGAAAATAATGTCCAAACCTCGTCGCTAGCGATTCGTAACTATTCAATCGCACACGATAAGTATAACATAATACAATACATAACATTATAGCTAAAGCACACGCGAGATCGCAAAATGTCGCTGTATGTATTTGTGTCCAGTTACTTTATACTTTTAACTAGTTCGATGCCAATATACTCGATATAAATGCAATTGCAAAGGCGTACAAATAGGCAGCGTATGAGAACAAACTGTTGCTGTAACTTTTTTTTTAAATAAATCACAATTAAGATGCTATATAGGCTCGAGGATTGAGTGGAAAGCGCCTCATAACGCCGCATCGTCACGTGTCTGCGGAGAAAATTTCACGTGGATTATATAGCATTTGCACATGTGGTGCTCTCATTTGTATGTATAGTACTTTAAGTGTGGCGCGTCGATCATATGGAAGACAGATTTGATCGATGTCACATACCTATGTATAAAAAGCTTTCGAGCAAGACGTTTACGCTTGGAAATGAATTAAAGACATGGCGCTCAACTGATTGGCCTCTCGATTGTTTACTCTTGGGATTTCGATGCAACGTGCCGTACAAATTGTGTAACGCACTTCCAGTTAACTGTACAAAGTGTGTTCGATTATCGCAGGGTCCAGATTAAATCGCGAATCTTGTGACGAAGATACGTGAAAAATTTGCAGCGTTGAACTAATTATAATCTGGACAAGAAAGATAGCCCAAGCGCAATTCATTCGTTTTTACGAGTGCTAACAACAATTTAAACAGACAAAATTTTAAAAATTGTCGATCAATCGCTGAAAATCATTTATTTCTCCTAGATAATCTCGATTATATTTGATGAAATTTCTAATGATAATTGCGCATCACATGATACGGTATATGATTTATTCAATTTCATTGGTGAATTATTTGCATCATCCTGAACAAGCATGATAGATAAAAATTGAGTTTATTATTATTTTTATACTTGAAAATTTCGACTGTCGATGAAATTCTAAGATTTACAAATATGATGGATGTTCGATATCTATGAAATAAAAATACATCTTTTGACTCGATATAAAATTGATAATTGTTATCAAAATAAAAATTTGTATACAAAAGCTGGGAGTAAAGCAAAATCTTTGTGCTATCGATCCCATAGTTTGATAATATACATTATTATCATTTGTTAGAATGCGCCAAAAAAAAATAATAACACAATACTTTGATTTAGTAAAACGAAACACGCGAATGTCTTTGAATTCCCACCAAACAAAGCGTGACACAAATTTTATAAATAGATTTTTAAACGTACAATCAAAAATTTGCCGCGTGCCACAAGGTAAAAAGCAATTGTAACCGGTTCTCGCTCTGCAAAAATTTGTATGCATGAAATAGTCAAAACTTCGGGCGTCATTTTTGAAGACTACATCAGCCACGCAAAATAACGAAGATATAGCGTCATGTTTTACGAAGCCGGCGTTATTATTTTTCACATTTCGTCAAATGAAATGCTTAAAGTTCCTATGACGAAGGTGATCTTATTCTCTATAGCTAGCTGTATTCGATGGCAAGGTTGAAACTACTCTAATTCCATTTGATCTTACTCATTTAAAATTTTTCCGAGAAATTGAAGATTGGAACTTTCAGCTCGCCTTAGTGGAGCATGTCGCGCATGCGGCATCCCCCGAGCGCTACAAATCTTGCTCCGAACGAAACTTTGTCCAAGTAGTAAAATTCTAATGATATTGGAGCGGGTGTGCGTGGGCCACAGCAATCTATAATACATGGCTACGTACATGCAGATGTTAATCAAGGTACGGCTACTGCTATTAACGGTTGTATCGGAGAACTATAGTAAAATCAGGCTCCATCTGTCTGGCATACGTCATAGGGCGAAGCTCACTCGTGAGAGAATATTACAGGCTCGTAATATAATAATTTCAGAGTCTGCGTGGATGCTTTACCGCTAGCAGCAACAACGGCGGCAGCGGCAGCGGCAGCAGCTCGAAAAGCAACTGCACGTTCATGTGGTATAGGCAGGCCGAGAGCGACGAGCACTTGGTTCGCTCTCTCGCCTTGCTCAGAGAGGGAGAGTCCGTTTAAATACAGGCCGCGCCGAGCGCGCTCCTTCAGTCCGGCATCGGCTACGGCACGCAATCCGATTCTCTCTTCTTGCGAGCGGCGCAGCGCGACAGACACCATCGTACATATACGCCATTATAAAACAATAAATACACCGTACGATATCGCGGCCATTGATTATTAATTTCCAACGACGAGCGCATAATTAATCGAATAAATCGAGCTCGTTGCATTGGAGTCGAGTCGCGTACGGATGCACTTGCAGCTCGACGAGGAGAAGCAGCCGCGCCGCGTGGACTTTTTATCGGATCGCGTAACCCGTTTGATGGCTTCATACACGAGTCGCCTGTGATTGTGCACCAAAACTTCTCTGGATACATCGCTATGTGCAAGTGCTAAACGGGCTTGTGCCGCTGCAAATTTTTGACTTTCCTGCTCAGAGCTGTCGATCGAGCAAAGAAGATATATATTGGATAAAATAAAATCGTGGCAAGATGACGAACAGCATGAAGCAAACTGTCATCAAGTGAGTATTTTTTATTGACGCATTTCTATTTACTTTTTTTCTTTGCCGAACAGAGCCCCTTATCCGCCTGTTATTCCGCATTTTTCCACGTAAAGCATCGAATCGTAGGCATTTTTTAAATCCTTCTCTCGTGGCGAGCGATTGCACATCAACGGATGATTTATTGAAAAACATCGCTCGAGTGCGATCGGACGCGCTCGAAAAATTGCACTCGGCAAGCAGTGCGCGGCTCGAGTCCTTTCATGCAATCAAAACACTGCGGTTAATGCCCTTCCATTGGCACATGCAAGTATCAGCATACGAGCTCGTTGCGTTTACGCGCTCGGAAAGTCAACAGCATAATATAGGAGAGTGCGCGCCGTACGACGATAATTTCTCTTGCGAAAATTTGCTGCAACTAGCTCGCGCGCGACTCGCATGCAAGTGTTCAAACACTGCACGTCGCATCGGATAATTTCCAGCGAGTGTCTCTGTATGCATGCGTGTGCGCGTGTGTTGGTCTGCCGTGTGTCGAAGCAAACACAAGCGGGCACAGCTTTCGGAAAACTTCCTTCTTTCTCAAAGTTATATTATATCGTAGCGTACACTATGCGCGGAATGAGAAAGCCGGCTCGCCTCTGTATGTAATACAATCGATAACAAAAGAGAGAAATGTACAAGAAGGGCCCGTATACACGTATTTGGCTGCACGACAGAGCCAAAAAAAGTTACAAACTACGGAGTTTTGATGAAAAAAACTGCACTGCTGCATCGTGTAAGACTTGCCACGATGCAATCGTACCGATACATGTGCAGGCTTATAAGAAATCAGTTGCGCGCCTTAAAAACACGCCCCAAAATCTATAGATACACAACGGAGCATTTAGATTTTCGCGTCTCGTGAGAAGCTCGTTCACACGTACTCGCACGTACACCTACAGCGGCTGGTGCGCCGCTTAATGCACGTGGTATATCCATGTTTGTAAACGCTATTTATCGATCAATTAGAGCACGCGGATCGGGCCGAGACTTTGCTTGGCTTTAATTTATCGCGATCGACTCGCGTTACGTGTACGTGTATTATATGCGATTTATACATCGTATATATAGGCGGCTATATATAAACTTGTACGTGTGGGTGAATGACTCGCGATACTCATATCTACGTGTTGTTAAATACCTATGAATTGGCTCCTCAACATTTGTGAGAAAATCGGGACTAGCGATCGATTCGAGGGGGCGCGTTACTTTTAGTCTATATCCTAGTACGAGTGCGAGGCTTGAGTTTCGAAATTCATCGTAAACACACCTTATGCAGTGCTTCGCAACGACACACCAGCTATATATGTATACATTATAATATACCGCAGTAGCATCGCAATCATGCCCATCAAAGCTCACTAATTTCGCCTTAAACTGTTTTTTTTTCACTCTATTCGGCTTGACGAGTCGCTAGTCGGCCTGTATGCTATATAGGCCCCGCGTGATCCACGCGCGAAACAGCACAAAAATACACGAATAGTCGTTTCCCACGACTCGCGCGTAGTTTTTCATATATATAATATCAGACGGATGGTCGTGCGCGAGCCTCGTGCAGTCAACAATTTCACTTTGACAAAAATCCTCCTTCGTTCTCCTTTTCCTACCGCATTATTTTTCTTTTCTTTTTTTCCATCCAAGGTCACTACGAGCGAGTATGTAATCGCGTCTGTGCAGTGTACAGAGCTATATAATGTATCGTAAATTGACATTACGTGTGGGGCTGTATACATATTTAAGAAAAAACCGCGTATCATTTCGGATGCAGCGTACTATTATGAAGCTGGCGTGTGTGTGTGTGTGTGCAGCGGCGCACATGTGTCGCGGATCGCGGACGCGTTTGTCGTGCAGCGTTCGATGCACTCCAACGCACAAGCGAGCGTGTAACTATTTTTCATCGCACTCCGTGCACCATGTCCACGAGTCTTACGTGCATAATAACCCGCGCTATAGACTTCATCGAATTGTTATTATTTAGCTTTGGCGCGAGAGATAAACATTATCGAGTGCCGCCTGTGTTTATATATCGTAATACGAGAGAGTATAAACAGAGACGCGCTGCATTTCAGGCGCGACTAATCAATGCTGTACGATAATATCACGTATAAATATATTTTAAAACAGCTGCGATTAACGATTACAATGAAGCGAGCGGCTCACCGAGTACATAACAAAATGCTATAGCTGTGCTTTACCGTAGCTCGCAATCGCTCTTCTATACAGTAGCGTACCTTGATCTACTAATGAGCTATTCGTAATTTCACAATTCACGCGGCTCGTCGCCATCTCCGTGTGTGCTCGCAATGCACACACACACACACACACACACATACATGCATATGCTCGCAAAGAGCAGGAAAAAAATCGAGTCATTACGAAATCCTGCACGCAGACTTCGCCGCGAGGCGATCGGCCAATGATGCGCTTCGTACAAAGGCCAAAGTCCACATGTAAGCTGCACATTCCGGAAATTTTATCCCACTGCAGCAGCAGTTCAATGTTTTCGCATTATATCGTTCCAAGTGCAGAGCTTATTTAATTAAAACCTCTTCTCAGGAACTTACACACTCGTACTGGTCGAATCGGTAAATATTTTTCACTGCTTCTATACAACGCCGCGTATTTTTAGATCTGCAAAGTGATAACATTTCCTTGCGCAATTCCCAAGCCTCGGACATGTCAATGAACTTTCTATCACGCTGTTATAAGTATATGTATCAAGATATGTCATTTTTCATCAGTCAAACTTATTCAAATAGTCATAAGTAGATGTATAAAAATCATAACATACCCTCACGACACATGTTTTAATTCATCACGCCTATGTTTGTTAGGCCAATAAAGAAAATAAAGCCGCAATTTATAACGTGAAATTCGCACAAAAAACAAACCCATAAAACAGAATCTATTACATCTAAGCTTACGAAAAAAATATGACATTTTTTGAATCAACAACTGATGAACGGATATATGTAAATTCTTTCAGCAAAGCTCGAAAAGTAGGAAGGTTTAATCGATCATTCAATTGTAAGCTATAAGACACGTGAAATTCGAAACAGTGTAAATTTCTAAAACTAACACGACAATTGTCGCATAGTTTTTTCTTCAATTTAAATTCTTCGTGCAGCACGAGCTCTTCATAATGAAATCACGCAGCTTTTATTCACTCGCGCAAGGTCGAGTTTCAAGTTTTTTTCTTCAATCTCACTTTTTTACTGGAATAATCTTCATTACTCGTCGAAACTCCATGCGAGGTGAACGATGGAAAAGTTCGAAATTCATTATCATCTCAACGAGCTTGACCGCGGTGACTTCAAAATTTCAGTCACATTCGACGTAATTTCACCTAGATTTTACGAGTTTGAGAGATGAGAAGCTGACGACCAATCATATGTATCAAAATCTTGAATTATCGTTAACGGGAAAAACAACAAACGCGTATACATTTTATAGGCATATTAATATTCGCGTAATGTAGCCCAACGGTACATCTACACATCTGGGAATGATCGCAGTTCGCAAAGCTACTTTTTGATGAGTAAAATTTATCTATAGATACACATTGTAAATTTACTCGCACTGAGTGAAAAACAAAGAGTTCAATGTAAATTAAAATTCTGATTTATAATATTTGCGCCGTTGACGAAAAATTAATGATAAATTGCAGGTATCATGATTTTATCACTAGGACGACACGGAGAAAGATCCTTTTTCGGATCTTGATGAATAACGGTGAACGCACGAGACGCATAAATAATAAGTAACTCGTCTTTTGGGTATCTCCTGTCGTTAATGAATTTCCAATTTTGTTTTGGCGGTACTCCTATATAAATTCTTCATGACGAAAAAAGATCGAAGTATATAATGTGCGTTAAGCATACGAGGCTTAAATCAGAAGTACGCAAAGGAGGAAAAAGTGACCGATAATCTGAGAGCCATCGATTATAATAGATATATAGCTGCCCCGCGGTCTATAAAGCGATATAGCGAGGTGCGCAACCCTCCATCAAACTCGACCCTGACCCCGCAGGTATCTCTTTACGCGATGCGTTGTCGTGGAGGCAAATACGTTCACGCATATACACACATGTGCATACGGTGCAGCTCGTTTGCACACCTGAGCTGCGGCCAAAATTCGTTATTTTCATTAACATCCTCGAGGTGCGATCGGCGCGTCTACTATACCTGTACGTACACGCGCGAGAAACGATTATTTCATCAAGGATATCCATTTGCAACGCATAATACTCAATAGATCAGGCCGTGTCGCGCCATTTGTCGCGCGCAGAGTAACTCCGTTCCGGATTGTTGTTATTAGGACGTGTGCTACACACTCTGCGATTAATTCACTCTTATAAACATAATACTTACGTCGACCCGTTCACTATGCTCGTATACGTGGTCTTGACTTGATCCAAGATGATCAACAGGTATTTTATTCCTCGAATGGCTTATTCGGCTCAGAGGGAAGTTCGCATTAGTGAAAATTAAGGACGAATCTGGGTTATACGATTTGCCAAGCTCAAAATTAAGCCAAGTGAATATTACGGAAATCAAGCGCTGTGGCTTTCCAACTAGCTTCGCATGATATTCATAATTTTACACTGATCTTAATAATCGATTAATCCAGCTGGGTGTATTTTGATGTGGAAATATCTACTTGTTTATTTAGTTTAATTTAATCTATCATTTAGATTGTCCGACATTGCGAATGTTTTGGTCAATCAGAAATTCAATCGTCGTAAAACACGAAAAACCTGGATTCGCTGTCTTATCTTAATTCTTTTATTTCGTTGTAATGGCTACTTTGAAAACAAAAATAATCAAGCGCTTTTTAAGTGTACGTCTGACTGAACGCGAAACCCACAATTTGCACTACTTGGCAATACGAAATCATGTGGAAGAAGTAATGAGAGATAGAGAAAAATCCTTGAAATCTAAAAATGCAAAATACTTAGATGCGTTTGACGTATAAAAATAAATAAATTATAAATATAATACTTAGAGCGGCGCAAGTATCATATTAGTAAGCTTAAGAAGGGGCTACGATCGTCATCCGGTGACTCTGCTAAAGTCACGTAGACCACACGTTACTTAGCGAGCCAAAAATTGAAAAGAAAAAATGCATGGCTATGGTCGAAATTTCGGCTGCTACTTAAATGGAGAATTTCGATAGCAGAAAAACCCATTGCTAATACATTGGCTAAGTATCTCCTTCTAAAAATGAGATTACATATATCATTATAAAACCATTTTAAAACTGCAAAAAACCGAAATAACAACTAAAAAGAAAAAACAAAAATCGGACAAGTTTTAACAAATTTTTTACAATGGCAATAGCAAAAAAAATTGTTTGGCTTACGCTCACCTTAATTGACAACAAACGTAATTTAGTTTATTTCGTCAGTTTAGAATTACGTAAAGAAAAGTATGCTACACCTGGTTAAAAACTTGATCTCAAGTCTATCGTAAAGCTTTTTCTGGCAGTAATCAAAACCTCGAAAGGCTCTAGTTACAGTTGATCCAGCATTACATTTTGTCTTTTCTTTTTTCCAGTTTTATAATATGATAAACATTCGCTTGTAATCACAGAATTCGTCGTCGTGACATTCATTACGCGCTCAGCTGAACATTCTTGTGTACGCTATGATTCAGATGCGCAACATGAAAGTACAGCTATGATAATGCACGCATGAAATATAAAAAAATATTTTTAGATTGCACGCCGTATAACAATGTTAAGTCTCGATCATGAAGTGGAAGTTATATTAGTTACGCATGAAATCGTCCGATTTTGAAATTACTTACGCTTCGACGTACATATTAGAAAAAATGTATGTAAACAATATAGTCGAGATGAATGTGTAATTTTCAAGATAGTTGAATAACGTAATTGTACTGCAGCTTTTATCGAGCTCATTCGTTAATATGCCACTTGAGCGTTGATAATGAAGTTGTTTTCTTGCTGGGCTACCACGGCTCGATTATCTCACTTGAATCTCAAAACATTCGAAATTTTAAACTTGTGGTAGTTGTTCACTTATTTCGCCCGAGAAATATTTGGGAAATGCTTAATAGATAAAATTTATGATCCACGAACATATTTTTCCGACAGGTATTTCCAGTTTCTTGAAAAAAAACAAAATATTTAGATAAATAGACAAATCCATAAATATCTCTTTCTCTCTTTTCCTCTCGAGTTTTTCTCGAGATACATAAGTCATCGATAATGGATACTTTGACGCGCAGTAAAGCTAAGCAACGTCGTAGTAAAATTGACCCGTTCAGCGCGCGTCAAACCACGTGATGCGTATATATACAAGCTCGAGTATGTATATACATCTAGCCAAGCTCAGCCTCATAAAAGCGCGAAAGAGCGAGAGAGAAAAATATGAAAAAGTATCGATAGGGTAAAAACAAGGATCAAGTTACGAACAAAACACGCAGTAAATATAAATGTTGGTAAAAACAAAAACAACGACAAAAAAAAAGGAAAAGAGGACACGATACTTTCTTTGCCAAGTTCGTATCATGTCGCTTTGTTCCATAGGTCGGATTGCAACGCACGGAACACAGCAACCGATCGAGCTTGCGAGCTTTTTCATACGCGAGGGATTCGAGGCTATTCGCCAAACGGCGACAACGACATGCTGGAACGAATCAGCTGACGATGCAACTATGGCACTAGAGCCTGCCAATAGTTTCTACCTTTTTCAGCTGGTAAAATAATATCCCATAGATCGCGAAGAAAAATGTCACTTATTTTAATCGAAAACTGTAAGATTTGACCTATGAGTTGCTTTTCTTCAGTGCTCAGGGAGTAAATCTTATCGACTTGGATGAGCTTAATTTTTATCCAATTTACTGCAACTTTATCATGGGCATAAGAATCTATCGATTGATTGCTCTTAATTAACGTGTTTGTTAATAATCGATCGGCCTTATCACATAAAAGATACGTATCGTTGGCTCTCGATCATTGATGCAAGTAAATCAAGCATATAGCATTATGTAACGATTACCGTTGCATATAAAAAAAGTAAGCAACGATTCGAACGGATCAGGCTACTCTGAAGTTACAGCTTCAATAGCCTTATCAGGAAAAGCTCTGCACTCTCGATATAGCTCGAGCGAAGCTTGGACGTGCAATACAAAATTCTCTCTCGTTCTCGCTTTGGCCATAAATCAGAAGGGTACGTTTACCTCTCGAGTTTGCTGCCGCGTCACGATGGAAGCTTCGGGCGGCAGGCCAGACAGACAGACATCATTTGACAGGTAAACGATCGTGTATTAAATACGGCTTCTTTTTATTGTACGATCGAGTGCATCGGTTAAAGCTCAAGCACTCTATGGCAAGCGCATCGGATACATATTTTCTAAAACTAGATAAGATTTGCACGAATGCGGCTGCACGTATTACAGGTTTATGTATTGCGCGACATAATTAGGTCACGTGCGCTTCCAGTGTAATGTCTCTATACTTCAAACTCGTTCTAAATGTGATATTAACGTATTATAGTCGTATGTTAAGGAGAAAAATTATTTAGTTTTAAAACATGATTTTCCACGCTATTTGAAAAAATAAAACGCGTGATATAGTCCGTAGTCCGTACGAGTTTATATAACTCGACGCGGCTCTTAAAAGTGCAAAGTACCGTTATGCATGTAAGTACCGCGTCGTAAACTCAAGACCGAGCGACGAAGCGCCGAGTACTTACAGGTGATTTGCGCCTGATTTATGCCACCGATGACAGTCAAATTAATCTCCTGATTTCTGCATACGCACCTGACGCGACTTGGGTAAGACGTAAGTGTCAAATCTAGTTGAAGCTCGAGTTTATTCGACAAATCTAGACATCCATCGAGTTTACTTTAAATGTGTTATCCTCGCTGTTTGACTTGATATTAAGAAAAATCACATCTCCCTCTCAATTAGCTCGGCATTCTACATTGCTTGGACCATTAGTTGACCCAAGGCATCCAAAGAGTCTATAAATGCACCAACAAAGAATCATATCGTATTTTTCCAAATTGACTATAATATAGGTGTATATATTATAATACAATGTGCCACTAGTAATACAAAGAATGATTCAAACGCGACGAATTTTTCCTCCTGGTCCGAAAAACCGGTTCGTGGTCGCGATTTCATACGGGCATGTTTTTATGTGTCCGTTGGCAGTGCTACAAGATCCGTGCGCAAAACGCGTTCAAAAGGTCAATATACCATAATATTATGCATGCGCGCGGGGCAAGATTATCTTGGTGCCGCGTCAATCGTACTTTACTTATATCTCTAGTGCGCTATGACGCGAGCGAACGTATACCAAAGATATAAGCTATTATAATCGAACGCAGCTGTATTACGTGTCAACGCTATCGATGGCGGATTTTTCACTATGTCAGCCCGATATCGTTGTAACTGGATGATTCTAAATACAATCGGCTTTTGAACTTTGTAAGCTATATATTCGGTGCAGCAACTGATTCCCTGAATTGTGTTGCCGAGCGCGCTCGTACATAGGAGCGCGAGAAAAGCTATCGAAGCGAATGTGCATTTTACAGAGAAACGAGAAACTCTTTTGTCGCGAACGTCGCATGAAAAGAATCGCAATATTTTACAGGTTGCAGATGGCAAACATCACGGATTACGCATAGGTGCATATCGTATGCACACAATATCGATGTGGATCAAAAGATCGCGCGTAAACTCGAGCTTGTGCACATAGCAAGCGATACGTGGCGCGGTATCCTGTTTCAATAGAATCGCACTTGGCGCAGTGCGCGCAAAGAGTCGAGCTTGTAAATCGTAAAATTTTACAAATAATCCGTGTACCTATATACCATCGTGCCCATATCTTATCGTAGCTTTTCGCCGCGCGAATAAATAAAAAGGCGAAAGAACAAAAAAAGTTCCACTTTGTATTTTGGCTCGACGCTTGAAAAGCTATATGATATAATTGTGTGTATACACCCGATTTCACCCGACGATACGACGGATAAGAGAGCAGAGCGCGTGTGTCGCGCCAACCGTGCCAAACTGTGTCACCGAGTCGTGGGCTGAATTTTAATCGCTGTGTCGCGCTAAAAGGATAGCGCACATGTGTATTAGGGACGTATTTTTCAGCGCAAACTCTTTCGTCAAATTTTCAAGCGCGTCGATTGAATTTAACTGGCGCTGCGAGAGAGACGATCTCGCGCGAAATGAAGATTTCTCTTGGGCACCTCTGCAATAAACGATTCGACTGTCCTCGTTTGGTCAACGGTACAAGTATATACGACGCCTATTAAAGGATCCACGCTGTACGCGTGCGCAATTATTGATTTTTAAAATATCAATCTTGTCTCGCGATCGATCGATGATCGTTACAAGCACTCACGCGTACGTTCCCGAGGCTTAACGGACTAGCAATATATATTATATACCAGCTCGAACGAAATCTGCAACGGTTCTTCACTTCGATGCAATATAATATATGCGACTTATGATCTATGCATGACCTTAAAAGTGCTTATGGTGTATTATGGATCGAGGATAGTCAGCGCGACAATCCATTTGTCCAGCGAATCGACGAAACAATAGTCGTGTTACAGACACGCGCGACGCCGTAACAGCGATATTTCATCCACTTTTTTTTCTCCGACTAGTACTACATGTGCAGCAAGTCGGAACTGCCTGCGCAGTATACGGGGCATAAGCTACATTATAAAGTACGCTGTCGCGCGGCAATAAACCAAGGTCGCTCGTTTATGAAAAAAAGCCATAGCTGTGCCGTGGCACCGAATTTCTATAATATAGCCCATTAATGGTCGTGTAACACCTCGTTGGAGCGCGCGCGCGCCGAGCAATACGGTTTGCAGCTTTTTACGACTGCACAAATGCGAGAGGAGCACAAATGTTACGCGAGCTCGTGTGTACACAGCCACTGCGGAATTGACAGTATCGTAAAAAATTTCAGTCGATCATAAAATAAGTATATGGCGCTTCATACAGAACGGACAAATTATTTCACCCTTGGTTTAGATGTAACGTAAAAAGAGGGAAAAGTGCAAACGTCGCTGGCTCGTAAGGCGATCGATCGATGGCTTATTCTTCTGACTGCTCGGAAATTTTACTCGCAAAGACCTCATGCACGAGAAAGGTTTGAATCAAGAGTGGCAAAATTTACGATTTTAGATATATATATTCGACGCGCGGTATTCAATGAATTTAGATTTTATAGCTACACTGTAAATTTCGTCATGCAAAATTGAAAAAATTGATTGATTTCATTGATATTAGTATAACCACGGTCTCTGCTAATGATGCAGTTTATTTTCATACTTGCCGAAATTTGAGAAAAATGTATCCAAAGCGAGTTTTCTCGTAGCGCGAGATTGTGAATGCTTCATAACAAGGATTTAATGTTTTTTGCAGAAATCCGACATGGTGGAAGAGGCGCTCCTCCTTGGAGCGAGGACTAACGGTCGTCGCCGTCTGCGCCGTTCTGGCAGCAATTGGACTCGCCATCGGCCTCGTCGTTATAGCCGTGAATTCTGAAACCTGCAAAACTGCAATGAGAGGTAGGTCACGTTGAATTAATAACACGCGGCTTCATCAGCATTCGCCTTTCTCTTTCTCTCTCTAACATTTTGATAGATCGATTTATCATGATCATGAACATTAAAATGCACACCCCTATCAAAAGCCTTAATTAAAATACCTACGTTTTACCTACAAGCTTCTTCCGCTTTAAGGTCGGAACGATTAAATTCTTTGGAAAACTTTATCTCTATCGGATTAATTTTAAAAAATGTTAAAAAATTAAAACTATTTCAAATTATGATAATCTTGATTTTAATAACACACCTATGCCTGCTTTTACCACGCTACGTAAAAACTAAATTCAATTTTATGAAAGATATGAAATTACGAGGAGAAAAACTTATCTTATAAAATCATTGATTTTCACGCTTGGCCGTCGATTCATAAATCGTTCGCAAATCGAATAAAAATCCTACGTTGGTCTGCACAAAACCCATCTCTCGTGCGGCCTTTGAAACATTACCATCTCTGAATCATAATCACCGTCATCGCCGTTCATGTCCGTTTTCTCGAAAACCGCCATAAAGTGCCAGCTAACGCGGAAATGCTACCATCCGCAGCGGAACCTCTGCTGGGAAGCCAAAGGGCCAACTCGAAGAAGCACGTGCAAATCGTTGAGAAGCCAGCTGAGTCCAATATATGCTTCACTCCCGGATGCATACACACAGGTATGAAATAGTTTACGTATATTTATATCTACCTATGCCGTATACGAGTTTATTTTAATATAAATAAGGACTATTTTACTTTTCAAAGAGGAAATTGGTGTCTTCAAGGTCATCATTTCTTGCATAGACGCAGAAAAAGCTATTTCTTTTTCATATCTCGTACACGTAAAAATGCCTAGTAATACACTATCTTCGAAGTTGCTATTTTTAATTTCTTTCCAAGCAAAAATTTAATTTCTTTTGCAAAATGAAAAACTATTTTATTGATAAACATAAATCAAAATCGCGTTGGTGAAAAATTGTAGCTATTATATTTTTTACGATGATCAAAATATAATATCGACTAAATTGTTTCTACTGTAGCTTCGTCGATCCTGGAGAACATGGATCAAGACGTCGATCCATGCGACGATTTCTATCGTTTCACGTGCGGCAAATTTTTAAAATCCACCATCATACCCGACGATAAGACCGGCGTCAACACATTCACCATCATCGATGACAAACTGCAAAAGCAGCTTAGAAGCATCATCGAGGAGCCCAGCACACCTAACGAGGCCAGGCCTTTCAAGCTCGCGAAGAACTTTTATAAAGCCTGCATGAACAAAAGTAAAATAATTTCAGACTTGCTCTTTATTCATGAACGTCATACTTTCAAGGAGCTTGACGTTGATATTTTTTTTTCTAGCTGCGATAGAAAATCAAGGACTGCAGACAGTTCACAAAATCCTCAAGGAACTGGGTGGTTGGCCCGTACTGATGGGCGACGAGTGGAGCGACGGTGATTTCTCCTGGAAGGAATCAGTTTACAAGTTCTACAAGGCTGGTTTCGCCAACGACTACTTCATCGACATTAGTGTCACGTCCGATTTAAAGAACAGCACTAAACGCATCATCGATGTGAGTTTTCAACTCGATTCTCTTTCGTTGCCAAAACAATTAACTTCCACGCCACAGAGAAATTATACGATTTGTTTTCTCGTAATTGCAGATCGATCAGGCAGTTTTGGGTCTCAATCGCGAATACCTGAGTAAAGGACTCGACAATAAGATCGTCAAGGCTTATTACCAATACATGGTCGACGTCGCCGAGTTTTTGAATCCCAATATAAACGTAAACGTAGCCAAAAAAGAGCTAATGGAGTCCCTACAATTTGAGATGAAACTTGCAAACGTGAGTATCTCATTTTTATTTTGTTGGAACAATTTTATATCAATTTTCATTATTATTCAATTGTTGATGCGATGAAACAAAATTTTTATGATACACATTCACAGATTTCGTTGCCCAAAGAACAACGTCGCAATGCCACAGCCCTTTACAACCTTATGAGCGTGTCCGAGATGACGCGCAGATTCCCAACGGTTCCGTGGAAGGAATACTTCAACACCTTATTGGCACCCCAGCGCATCGGCGAGGACGAAGTGGTCAATGTCAATGTGCCGGATTTCGTGTCGAAGCTGGAAAAATTGCTCGAACAAACACCGAAACGCATCCAAGCCAATTACGCTTTGTGGAGAGCCGCGGGAAGCTCCGTCACTTACTTGAACGACGAGATCCGCAAAAAGCAGTTGGCCTACGTTACTGTTTTCACTGGTAAGCTAGTGTATTTCTTTCAGCTAAAGTTAAATTCGTTCCTCTTATGAATGAAAAGTCTAAAACTGTCTGCTAAACTTCACTCATGCCTGCGAAGAGAAAGTTGAATCATGAAGTATCGCACGCGGTGAATGTGATTGCACACATGAATAGACGCATCTGTATCCATACCAACCTGGTAAAAAATTAAAATAAACCGAATGAAAATTGATATCTTAGGTAAAACCGAACGCGAGCCTCGATGGATGGAGTGCGTAGGTGCCGTGACGAAATCCTTCAGCTTGGGCGTCGGAGCTCTCTACGTGAAGAGGTACTTCAACGAGAACGCGAAGAAAAACGCCGTGGAGATGGTGCACAACATCAGGCAGGAGTTCAAAAAGATCCTGAACGAAGTCGAGTGGATGGACGAGGGCACGAGGAAGGCGGCTCTCGACAAGGCCGAGTCCATGAGCACCCACATCGCCTACCCGGACGAGCTGCTCGACGACAAGAAGCTCGACGAGTTCTACCGCAAGCTCGAGGTCACATCCGACAACTACTTCGAGGCGGCGCTCAACATCTCGCGCTTCGGCAACGACTACGTCTTCGGATTGCTGCGCAAGCCCGTGAACAAGAGCGACTGGGTGTCCCACGGTAGACCGGCCATCGTCAATGCCTTTTACTCGTCAACGGAGAACAGCATTCGTGAGTAACACCGTACACTATGACCGCCGAGAATCTTTCGCGATTGAAATTAATTTGTCGATGCACACAGAATTCCCTGCCGGTATCCTGCAAGGAGCTTTCTTCAGCGACGACAGGCCCAAGTACATGAATTATGGAGCCATCGGCTTCGTCATCGGCCACGAAATCACCCACGGCTTTGACGATCAGGGCAGTCAGTTCGACAAAGACGGTAATCTTGCCGAGTGGTGGGCCAAGGCTACCAAAGAGCAGTACCTCAAACGCGCCGATTGCGTCATCAAGCAGTACAGCAATTACACATCGGCCGAAGCTGGTCTCAACGTAAGATCTTTTCGACCATTTCGTTGCGAACCACTTTGAAATATTTTTTACAACTCGATTGTCTTTGCTCGATCCACAGCTCAATGGAATCAACACTCAGGGCGAAAACATCGCCGACAACGGTGGCATCAAAGAGGCTTACCTGGCCTATAACGAGTACTTGAGGCAGACCGGAGCGGAGCCACGCCTGCCCGGCCTCAACTTCACCAATCAACAAATGTTCTGGATCTCGGCGGCCAACACGTGGTGCAGCGTCTATCGGCCCGAGTCCCTGAAAAACCGCATCACCACAGGCCAGCACAGTCCGGGCGAGTTCCGCGTCATCGGCCCGCTGTCCAACAGGGAGGAGTTCGCCAAAGATTTCAATTGTCCGCTTGGATCGAAGATGAACCCCGTGCACAAGTGCTCCGTATGGTAGAAAGCTCCAAGTAGACTTGACCACCACCGATAAGTCTATGTAAAAAAGTTCAGCTCAACATCGTCGAGTACACTTATACACTTATACGAGGCAGGTGTACATCAATCCAAGCAAAAAGTCATCGTCACCAAATTGAGAAAAAGCGAGATTTACGTCCAAGCGGCTTGATTGTTGATTTTACATAATTTTAAGATTTTCTTATCAATTTAAACAACCTTTGTTTACTTTTTTTATTATCAATTTAAATCGATTTTTGTCATATCATCAACCACATTTAAATGGTTATCCTCTTGAAAATCCATTAATCAGAGAATTCAAGTTGTTTTATCTATGTTGTTATCGAAAACACGTGCGGCACCCAATGCTGATATAACAAGTATTTGTCCAAAAATGGTGCTACTATTGCGCAATGACTTTTGAACTTTTTTACGACCATGTGATTATTATAACAATTTATGATTTTAATTATCGCCAGTGTAGATCCACAAGCTTGAAAAACCAAGTGTCGAAGTAACTTTAAACGAAATCGTGGCTATGGTTTATCTGGTAATTATTTCTAATAACGTAAAACCGGAAGTACCTAGAACCGTACCATATAAAATTTAAATAAAAAAAAAGTGAAAAACAAATATTTACGACCTCAAACGCATTTAAATGATTAACAGCTGATCGTTAAGTTAAATTTTGTTCACTGTTGCTGAAAAATCCACTTGTAGAGAATGACAAAATTTTAATGACAAAAGTTGTTAAAAAAGATAGGTGGATTTTACAAGCGAGAAGTATAAATAAATCTCACGAGGTTTTCATTGTAATATATTTTGACCACTTAATCATAACGCTATGAAACATTGACGAATACCATCCGAGTAGTTTGCTAAGTATGCATAGGTGCATAGTAAAAGTGAAGCGAAAAAAAAACAGAAAATCCTAAATGTTTAAGATTTAACGAGTTGGTAGATATTTTAAGTCTATAAGATTGTTACAAGAGACGATTGTCTTGGTTCCGTGTGCCCGTTATTGTTTTTGTCGGACATTTGAGAATGTTTGAATCCGGCATGGAACATTTAAAAAGTATTTGTAAATTTACATAATTTTAACGTCATGCATGCGGTCATCGTATGCAGAGTAAAATGTTCACGTAGTTTTTTAAAAAGCTGTCTACAGTGTTAAAAAAACATTAAATGTGCATATGAGAGACGATAAAATATTATATGTCTCGCCATGATAAGCGATATCATACGATTTTAGGTGTATGTGATACACTCCCCCTAACATTTCAACAAAATATATATTGAATAATGTCAATAATATAACAGAAAAGCGTCAATTTCACATGGATGATTTTACGCTTTTTTCTTTACCGAATATTGCGTGTTTTAAGAAAAAAGTAATTCTTGAGGTACTTATAAATATATGTAATACATTGTATTCTCTATTATATGTATGTGTAGCGAAACGATATGATTATATATATTTTAGATGTGGCAACGCACTCTTTGAAGGATTATCTGTGTAATTATACGATGATTAAAGTATTGCGAGTTTATATAGATTATAATACATTTAGTTATAAATATATTTAAATGTACCTACGTTATTATTTTTTAATAAAAAGAAGGAAAAAACAAAGTATAAGCCCACATTGAATAGCAGCATAGTCTAAAAATATTTGGATTATGTTGCCTTGTATTTATTTTGTTTTTCTTTGCCATCGTCTCTGGTGAGCGATCGATTAATAATCAGTGACCACGGTCAAATTTTTCCTCCAACGGCGAATCGCTCTCACCGTCTCCATGATAAAAAATATTTAGGTGCAAACACACGCAGTCCAGATGCAATCGGCCCGAAGCGGCTGCTGCGAGCTACGCACATCGCGATGAAAAGCTGCACGTGGTCTAGTGCACATATACGTCGAAAGAGAGACGAGGACGGACGATAGCAAGAGTCTTTGTGCACAAGCGACCAAGTCAACATCTTGCTTATAGGCGTGCATTATTGCTAATGCCGCGCGCCGAGTCGACGACCCAACTACGCGTCCAGTGCAGTAGTTCACTTACGACTTGTCTCGCAAATGCACTCATAAATACCTATACATATTCTGCATCGTTTGAATTGCGCGTCTATATATAACGAAACCGACAAATGACGTTACAATTAATATAATCCTCGAGGTGGCGGCTAATATCATTAGACCATTGTTGTTTTCGCAAAATGACCAATCAACAATTCGGAGCGGCCACTACCATAAATGGAAAAGGCAATGTACGGGACGCATTATTCGTGTCGATCGTCACTTGGAGTGCATTATAAGACGTAAACAATGACTCGAACCCGAAAGCGATAAAAACAAGTAAGAATTACTTTTTGTCTCTACCGGCTTACCCGTATGCATTTCCAAAATTGTTTATCTCACCTCTTTCGATTTCGTTTTCGATCAAAAGATTAAAGAAGCAAACATTGGTATTCAAGTAAAAAACGATGTCGCACGAGCCACCGCGTGTCCGGGACTTTTTTTACGTTATAAGATTATGCGTGAGTAATGATGTGCGCCGAGCCAACAAGCATACCTTGCGACTAGTTAATTACGTTAGACTCGATCAACATACGATAATGGACAATCACAATTAAGCTGTAAAAGCGCGCGCGAGCGGCATGGGCTCGGATCGTCTTAATTTCGTATATATAGTCAAATTCCGCCATCGACTCGAGCCTGTCCATAAATAATAGTTCGTTTGGATCGCGCTCGCTTGTAGCAGCTAGCTGCTCGCGGCACGTGTGTGTGTATATACGTGCACACAGCTTTATCCGTGGCGCTTGTGTGTTGTTTTAATCGAGCAAACTACAGCTACGAAAGATCAAGTTCGCAATGATTAGGAGGTACGTGAAATCCATAATTTTAACGATTTAGCATTAAATATATTGTACAGGTCAGTCAATTGTGCTGAACTCGATTGGTTTTTTTTTTTTTTTTTTTTTTGCTATAATGAACTTCCGCTGAATAATTATTTAGATCGTGACTTAGAAAGTTCACTAATTCTCTCGATTAAATTCGCAAGACCCCACGCAGGGGTCGCCATAAATTTAAGTGAAAAAAACTGGATCGCGTACAGCGAATAAAAGCTCGATTTTCTGTCAAACTTGTAAGAGAGTATCCGCACAGTTTTTACTGCGATCAGAATTCGAGTAAAAATTGTTGAGGAAATGATCGCTACAGGATATTCATTTATAGCAGCGCAAGGAAACGGCATAATTAGAGGCGCGAATCGCGGCCCGCAATGACAATAGTCATTGTATACAGGTAAATACGCCTGCTACGTACGTACATATTTCACGTGTGTACGCGTTTCTAAGCATATAATATGTGTGAGCTGCCATACGAGAGGCATAGGCCAAGTGGAAGGCAGCAGCAACGAGCGCATCGCATAACACCATCGTCGGGCTTTAATATACATAAAGTCGCGCGCGGAGAGCTCGGCACGGCTGAGAGCGAGAGTCGCGCGCGGGAGGAAGAAGGAGACTCGCTAGTCGGCGTTTAGTCGCGAGGCAACACTTTTACGCGTGTAACAGACGAAGACAACGTCACATAGATATATACCTACACGCATTGCCAAGCAGCTCCGAGAGCTCGGCCGAGTGTATAGGTATATAGCTGGAAAAAAGTGCCGCAGCACCGCAACGCACGCAGACGCTGCAGTTTGTCTTTTCCCGCGCCCGCATAACGACCATGTCCAAAGTGGCCGACGCCGCACTCGAGCAGACCCGCGACCGCCGCCGAGACACTGAAATTTCCTTCCTAGCTCGTCCTGCAGCCTTATAGTGATACCGATTGACTTGGATCAGGGCTGCATACGCACCTGTCTCGACGCACTCGACCAAATTGCACTTTGACGAACTCGACTCTTCTGGCCCCGCGAATTCACTCCGAAAGACGACTTGCACAGCGATCGCACACGCTCGACATCATCACCATGTCGACTAGTACCGAACAAATAGTCAACAAGTGGGTATATCATTCTTGCATTTCAACCTTCGCCAATTTTTGCTAATTTGTTTCGCCGTTTTTCATTCACGTTTTTTTTTTATTTTTTCAATGACTTTGCGTGCGCTCATGAGTCGAGTCGCGATCGGCAAATCGTCGAGCTGAATTAACCTTCGCGTCTCGATTGTTCTTCGATCGTGCTCGATCGTGCGTGGTACACGTTGTGCATTGATTTAAAATCTCGTCAATTTTACAAAACTAATTCGAACCATCATTAAAACATTTCCCAGATGACTTTTCGCCAGTTTGAAAAAACTACTAAAAAAATTGAACAATTGTATTGTGATGTAGTAACTTTTTGATGTAAAAAATCGAGCCAACTAGAAACCAGTGTGACTTTTTCTATGCGATACGATCAATTATATATTATTATAATTATTATTATTTTTTTTTTTTCGTAGTGCAACAAATCGCGATACAGTCTAAGCCATGCGCATATGCGTTTCGTTAACCCATCGTGTACATAACGCGACGCATCAGCGTGTAATTTTCAAGAAGCAAAATAACACACGGGTCACGTCAAGTTTATTAAATTGCGGTAAAAGGCACATACGTACGATATACCCCTCGCAGAAAATGCAGTCCCAATTATGCCGTATATTCCAATGCACATGGACATTTTTTTTTTAATTTTACTCTACGACGTACGATGGTAATAAAAGAAAAAAAAACACAATCAAGCGAAGCGAGAAAACCACGCGTGTATATTTTTTATTCCAAGACTCCCGCGCACCTAATCTTTATCTCGTACAATGATGTGTAGTTTTTTTTTTTTTTTCTATTCTATTCGTCTTGGCGACCCGAGGAGCTGCGGAAAATGAATATCTAATTGCAGCTGTGTGTATAGGCCGAGGAAAGTGTATATTTTTAATTTTCAATTTTAGAAAAGTCACCGCTGAATCTGTACGCCGTACGAATTGCAGCACACGCGATGTTACATTGATGATTCTCTCTTTTTCTCTCTCTCTCTCTCTCTCGGGTTTATAATGTATATAATACGTCGCACGAGCGCCAACGTAACGTCGCATCTTACCCAACCAGTAAACACAATATTGCTCACTACTATATAAGATCGTGCAGCATTAATGTCCACACATATTGTCGTATATTATATGAAAATGCCAGATTAGATAATAACAATAACAATTATTAAAGCAGTCGTAAAATCCGGCATCTTTTGCCCGATACATCCGCGCCGCCGATGAAGTAATTCGTATATTTACATGTTTGTATTGTATCATCGATTGCTGCTTGCACTGGTACAAACTCGACTTGTTTTTATTTCTCTGTTCCAGAGAGCCATCCTGGTGGACGGGCCTCTCGGCGCGGGACCGTGGCCTGATAATAATGATCATCTGCGCCGGCCTCGTATCTTTCGCCTTGGTAATCAGTTTGTGCGTCGTCGCGTCCAAATCTCCAGACTGCCCGACTGCAACCGGTACCAAAGGTGATTATTATTGTTAATGGTAATTTTTTGTCGACTACATTTGCGGCTATCTGAGCGTAAATTCAGCCTGCGCGTATGTGCCGAAATAATCAAAAAAAAAAAAAAGATTCGAAACACGTGTGACCAATTGCAACTAATTCGGACGTTAAAATTACCAACACCTTCGACTGTTATTATTCTTATCGAAAACGAGGAAATTAATATTTGGTTGCATCATTCAGATAAATTAACGACACACCTGCCAACGTAATATCCAACGCCTTTAACAATTACTCCATAAATATATTAAATCGGTTGAAACCGGTTCGATCGCCAAAAAATATGGTGGGGCAAAAATTTAGGGGCGCCATTCAGTTAGCTCTTAATACCGCTAATCCTTCCTATATTTACGTGTTTGTTGTTTTGAAATCGATTCAGCGAATACAAGATCCATTTCTAATACCCCGTACGATCGATTTACAGTTGTGTGACGCGCTCGAATTCGAACTTCAAATTTTTGTGTGTTTTTATAAGATTTTCTGTTTTTATTAGTTACACAATATGCGTCACTTGTATAATCGCTTAATCTAAATGACGAGAGAAAAAAAATAACAAAACAACATTGTCCGTAAAAGTTATTATTATCATTATTTAATGTTAACATCCACAATCGTTGCTACAATCTGTTTTCCTGCAAAAGTGTAAAAATTTTGACTCGCGACCAGTTCGCATCAAGAACAGGCGCAAAAAATGACTACAATACAACGACGAAACAATTGTAGATCACAAGATTGTAGATCGCAATTTTGAGTCGGGGCTCATTGTTATTTTTCCGGTCGAAAATCGAAGTTTTTGCGAAAGAAGAGAAAGAAAAACCACTTGCGTGTTATACTTCGCGTGTGCTCATTGACGTCACGTTAATTTTCGATATATACCTCAAAAATAGCACGGCTCTATGACGATAATGGCCTTATTAATATAAACTTCACGTGATGCGTGGCTCGCCTTTAGAGCATAAACTTGATTATCGTATTTTTAAACTCCGAGACGCGCTGGATTTAGCGCTTAGTTCGGATTTAAGATCGGCGCTCGAATAGTCGCGAGGGTCTATCGCGTACGCGCGCGAAATATTCAATCATAAAAGTCGGCCCGAAAAGCGGCGCTTTATTGTATATTGATAAAATAAAGGCCAATTCTTGGTAGATATAGAAACAATGTCTCGGAATTGAATACACCTGCGGATACGGAGCTGCGTTAGATACGTTTTGGAGCGAACTCGGGTATCGCTAATTATGTGGTTCAAGGCGATCGCTGAATCATGGTCTATAGTAGGTAGTATTGCGCTGGCAAAGCCACGACTCGCGAAACGGCTGCTGCTGCTCTCTCGTGCACACAATATCGCGGCCCGGTAGTTATAGTATACACACACATGCGTAAAAGAGTAAAACGAACTATTTAAACATGCGATCAAAGACTCTAGGTAATTGATGCTTGGCTATAATAAACCGCTCTCGAGCTTTTCGTCGGAGAATATAACCTTTGCATAATTCTTTTTCTTCTTTTCGGAAGACGTCGGGTTCGACATTGTAATTTCAGGCGCGTCGCCTCTCGTCGATACGTATTATACGAAGCTCGACAAAAAAAGAGGGAAGCGCCCATCGATCTTCTCTGCAAGTATTGGCAAACGCCGTGCACAAGCGCTGACGATGACGACGACGACGACGACGACGACGATGGATGGATGGATACATATTTGTCGTCGACCCGAGCCTTAAGAATCGCTCTTAGATGTGTTAACGCTCGTTTCTAAGGTTCGTCGTCCTCTTCTGCAAGCGATGGCGAAACACGCGCCGGCCCGAGTGAAACAATTGCACGCTCCGAGTGCTCGCGCACGCCTTTATTATTTACACTTATATGAATGCAGGCGTGTGCCTATACCGATTCCAGAGATAATATTTATTTTACTCTAAATGATAGTTATCGATGAGGGAAAAAAATGAAATTGACAAAACTTGAACAGAGACCGATATGTATAATGTTAAGTTGTTGAGCGTTATTACGCTCGACGCTGACTTTGATAATAAGCCTCTGGCCGATCGATTAATTGATTGACAGCAATACATAACAATAATTATCTCAAATGAACCGATACATGACGCGAGATTATTATTCTTGCAGTGAGCAGCTACAGCCACAACAGCGCACGGCCATGCATGAGCCCGGCGTGCATTCATACAGGTATGTTTGACAATTGTCTTATATGAATTATGCATCTCTCTCTGTCTCTTTTACCATATGGAGCTCTGCGCATATAGCGTGTACTTGACAAAAAGTCGAGACGTTACAAATTCGCCTCACGTTGCTCCATTGTATATTGTTGTACGCGTACTCAATCGCTTGATTGTAACCATACAGTCGCTTTGATCTACGAATTTTATCGGTAAATAATATAATGCCGCATTGAGCCTTATGCTAATATTTCTCCGTTTCGCGCTATTATATCGGTATTTTGAAAGGAAACCGATAAGAATTTTTATGGAATTTTTTCCGCAATATAGCCTCGGTGATGTTGTCAAACATGGACCGCACGGTCGATCCCTGCGACGACTTTTACGAGTTCGCGTGCGGAAATTTCATCAGGAACACGATGATCCCCGACGACCAGCAGAGCGTCGACATGTTCACGTCGATAGACGACGATCTACAGCGGCAATTGAGGGCGAGCCTCGAGGCCGTCACCGACGAAGACATCAAGCCGTTCAGGCTGGCCAACGCCTTCTACCAGAGCTGCATGAACCAAAGTAAGTCTGACGAGCGGACTTTGACGAACAACCGCACGATGATTCTTGGCTATATAAGCGCGAGATAATGAGCTTTTCTCGATTTCAGCCCAAATTGAAAAACTTGGATTGGAGCCACTGATGAAGGTTTTGAGGATACTTGGAGGATGGCCCGTTCTACTAGATGATTGGAACGCCGAAGATCACGACTGGAAAGAATATGTTTATCAAAATCAAAATCTCGGCTACTCCGTTAATTACTTCTTAACGATGGAACTCGACGTCGATCCGAAAAATAACACGAGACGTTTGATCGCCGTAAGTATATAACGCATCATTTACTTTTTTATTTATTTTTCAAAGAAATGTGAATTTTCAATTAGTTTTTCTTTTTTAACGATGCTATATAACGATGCTGTAGATAGATCAAGCCTGGCTGTCGGTACCACGTGAATTCATGATGGAGGGTTTGTCACACGAGATCGTAAAACTGTACTATGACTATATGGTCGACATCGCCGTGCTTCTTGGAGCCGACAAGAAACGAGCCATCCGAGAGCTCGGCGACGTGCTTGACTTTGAATTTCAGCTGGCTCAAGTAAGTAGAGTCGCTTTGTTATGCCGTCAATGAGATTGTTAATTACTCAAAAAAAAAAAAAAAAAAAACAATATTTATTCCATCTGCCTCTTTACTCGATGCAGATGTCCAAACCAGAGGAAGAACGTCGCAACTCTTTCAAGCAGTACAATCCAACCCCGGTGTCCGAGATGAGCAAAACATACCCGAGCATACCGTGGTTGGAATATTTCAACAAGATCATGTCGCCGCTCGTCACGGTCAGCCCCGACGAGTTGATCGTCGTGAAGGAGCCGGACTTTATCCGCCAGCTCGAGGAGCTGCTGGCCCGCACACCTAAGCGCGTCATCGGTAACTACGCCGTCTGGCGAATCGTTCGCGACAACGTCGACTACCTGACCGACAAGTTGCGACAGAGGAAGCAGCTCTTCTGGGAGCGAGTTTCCGGCGAGACCGAGCGCGAGCCCAGGTCAGCAAGATCGATGCTTCGACCTTTCAAATTACTCCTCATTTAATATTGGTATATTTTCATTAAAATTCCGTATGATAATTAGGTGGCTGGAATGCACTCGTCTAGTATCGAGTGCACTGCCGATAAGCGTCGGTGCAATGTACGTGAGAAAGTACTTCGATGAAGATGCCAAAAATAACGCCATGGAGATGGTTGCGGACATACGAAAGCAGTTCCGGGTCATCATTGAGAAGGTAATTATTCTTAAGAAACATTTTTCATTTCCTGCCGAGTCGATCGTCTTGTTATCAATCATTGACTCGAATTCCGAAGGTCGATTGGATGGACGAGCGAACCCGATTAGCCGCGATCGAGAAGATCGACGCCATGGAAAATCTAATAGCCTATCCCGACGAGCTGCTGGACGATTCCAAGCTCGAGGAGTACTATGAAAAGCTCGAGATCTCCAAGGATGCCCTGTTCGACAATTTGATAGCCGTCAATCTCGTGGCGTCCAACTACAGCCTCGAGCGCTTCCGACAGCCTGTGAACAAGACCGACTGGGTCGATTTCGGCGACGCCGCGGTCATCAACGCTTTTTATCTGCCCAACGAGAATAGCATGCGTAAGTTTAACGCCGATTGAAAATGCCCGGACGGCTCGTCCTCTTGGATGCCTATCATAAATGGATCATTTACTACTCGCGGTATTTTTCTTATTCGATCGTTAATATCGATTCAGCTGTAGCTGCTTCTTTGTTCCTTTGTCTCCAGTTCAAGTTTCAAGTGACGCGATTGAAAACATCGACAAATATTTTTCATTCATCATAGAAATAGAAAAAGCAGTTGATTTATACTAACCAATGTTTCATCAATCGTTCGATTATTCATTATTAAATTTCAGAACAATTTATGCACCTTTATACAGCAAATGCTTGCATCGACTCATAAGCTATTATTATACTCGAGCTTAAAGTTTTTTAATATTAATGTTGAAACTGCGAATTAATTTCCTCAGAATTTCCGGCTGGTATCTTGCAAGGTCAATTCTTTAACAAAGACCGACCGCAGTACATGAACTACGGCTCAATTGGCTTCGTGATCGGCCACGAGATAACCCACGGCTTCGACGATCAAGGCAGTCAATATGACAAGAACGGCAATCTCGACCACTGGTGGGCCCCGCAAACCAAGGAAAAGTTCCTCAAAAAAGCCGAGTGTATAATTCATCAGTACGAAAACTATATCGACGATCGCGTTGGACTAAAAGTAAGTCCTCTCCTTGACTTATATTTTTCTACATGATGTTTTCTTTCAAACCTTAATCACATGTCAATTGGTCGATCCACAGCTCAATGGAATCAACACGCAGGGAGAGAATATCGCCGACAACGGCGGCATCAAAGAGGCTTACATGGCATACAAGCTGTGGGTCGAGCGAAACGGGCCCGAGCCTCGCCTGCCAGGACTCGACTACTCGCCCGAGCAGATGTTCTGGGTTTCGGCGGCCAATTCCTGGTGCTCCAAGGAACGCACCGAGTCGCTCAAACTCAACATCTTCACGGACGAGCACAGCCCCAGCAAGTTCCGAGTCATCGGTCCGCTCTCCAATGTGCCGGACTTCGCCAAGGACTTTGATTGCCCTCTCGGCTCGAAAATGAATCCCGTGAAAAAATGTGTCGTTTGGTAGATACCTCTCTCCCACTGGTTCTCAAACCTCACCAGCTTCGTTTCTGTGCCAGTTGGACGAGGCTATTTTACACCGATGTTTGTGCATTTCCTAAATACTGCAAAAAAGTCAAAAAGGCAGAAAAGAATTTGTACATAGATTTTAAATCGTCCAGTCTGTAGACGGTGAATCTTTGGTTGTTCAGTATTTTGTACTTAAAATATTTTATATTGAATGTGTAAATGTTATTGTGACGAATGCACCACCTTAACGCGGTTATTACGCGTTATAGAGTATTAATATATTAATTTTTTTTATCTAGGACATGTGCCTTGAGCTGTAACACCGCAAAGAATAAGCTCTGCTGTGAATTTGTTACCATAATATTAATTTGAATTATTATAACCATTTTGCTGTGTATATTTATATCTATATGTAAATAAATATCGATCAGTGATGTCTTTTTATGTCAGATTTTTTGAATAAATCGAGATTTTCTTTACCCCACTGCCTAATATAATTCTGTACATTTTAGTTGCATTGTAGAGGATTAATTTTACTTATGGGCTATATCACGTAAACTGTGATAATCAAAAAAATGAAATTTAAACAAAGTATCTAATTTGGAAAAGTACATTGAAAAATGAAAATCCTGATATGTTCAGACCTCTAGGTCCATCCCTCATGGATCTACAGGATCTCAAAGTTGGAATTTGATTTTTCCAATTTTATTCTGATTTCCTAGGGTGAATATGAAAAAATTATTGAAACATGATTTTTAATGTAAAATTTGATGAGGAATTCGTTAAAAATAATTCATAAGCTTCTGCTCAATTAAAAAGTGAAAATAGCATAAAAGTCAAAAAATAAATGTGTTCGTCTCCAGCGCTTAGGCCAACATTGTAATATGTTCATCAAAATACAACTTCTGATAAAGTTTGGTGATGGTTGAAACAATAGAAATGATTTGAGAGCATATTAAAAGTAAAAAAGCAAGGAATATGAGGAAAAACAATGTTTTTTTACCTTAAATGTGCACTCAAATGGTTCCTATTGTTTCAACCATCACCAAACTTTATCAGAAGTTGTATTTTGATGAACATATTACAATGTTGGCCTAAGCGCTGGAGACGAACACATTTATTTTTTGACTTTTATGCTATTTTCACTTTTAGATTGAGCAGAAGCTTATGAATTATTTTTAACGAATTCCTCATCAAATTTTACATTAAAAATCATGTTTCAATAATTTTTTCATATTCACCCTAGGAAATCAGAATAAAATTGGAAAAATCAAATTCCAACTTTGAGATCCTGTAGATCCATGAGGAATGGACCTAGAGGTCTAAACATATCAGGATTTTCATTTTTCAATGTACTTTTCAAAAGTACATACTTTGATTCAATCACTGCCACGGTTGATGTGATATTACTTATCACTACCGTTATGAACCACAAGTTTGATACAAGGTCAAATATAGAACTATAAAATAATTGATGAATTTGAATAAACATCCAATAAAAAATTATTTTCAACGATACATCCATTGCTAAAACATTTTTTTAAATTTCTTAAAAAGAAGAATAAAAATCCAATTTCAAAAAGGATAAAAATCAACTTTCTATTATATCAAAAATTTCTTGACTGAATTTTATAAAAAATATAATATGATATTGTAAGGCTCCAATATATCATGAGATCATACATCAACATTCCTATGAAAACACTGATTCGACTAATTTAGAGCCATGACATTTGCCCTTACCTTTTTTACTAAATATTTTATTGATTGATTAATAGAAATGAATTGTTTTCATGAGGAAAATTTAATTATTTGGAAAATATGAGGTTTAATAAAAAAATGGCAAAAAATAAACTTTGAATAAAAATACAAACTTATATTGTACTCGTAATCACTAAAATAACAATAAATTATACAATACTAATTTATTTAACTTTCTTGCCTATTGCTTGGTTGATTAGTTTTTGATCAATTTTATGATCTGCTTTTACAAATTTCTTGATCTTAGCCTTATCCTTTTTCCTGTAACAAAAAAAATTTCAATATTTTAGTTCAAGATTTTCTTTCTAGTTTTTTTTTTTTTTTTGTTCTAATTTAAAATTAAAAATTTGTACTTACAGAACAAGAGAGCTTGGTGCCACAATATTACGTTGTTGCAGAGATTTGAATCGATCTTTCAATATATTGCCCACTGGTTGGATACTTCTTAAACTTCCTACGAGTTCTTCGCTCAATTGAAACTCTTGTTCTAATGGTTCAAATTTCTTTTTACTCAAGACCTTTGTTTTAAGATTTTCTGTTTTCTTTGCCTCTTCTCTCTTTTGTTTGAGAATTTTATTTTTTTCTTCTATTTTTTTCAATTTGTTTGTTATTTGTGATAAATGATAAACATCTGCAACTTTCTTTTTTTCTAATTTTTCAATCAATTTTTGGCGTCTTAGCTGTTTTTCTGTCTTCTGTCTGTTACGTTGAGCTTGTGTTTTCTTCTTTCGCTCTTTCGATCTCTTTTCAATTTGTTCATTATTTTCTGTTTCCGTATCTTCTTCTTCTTCTTCTTCTCCCTCATCTTGATCCAATATAAAAGGTTCTAACTCATCAGTTACTGGAACCTAAAAAATATACATAAAAAATTATACTTGACTGAATATAATTAGCCATTAGATTTTATTGCATTGAAGATGATCTTATATAACAACATTTTTCATAATCATTCTAAGATTATACAAGAGTCTACAAGATTATACTAAGTATAAAACATAGTTTAATAAAATAATCATATCGATTTAAAGAAAATTTTTTTCCATGAAAATTTAATATAGAATAATTGTTGGGGATAACATTTTGTTGAACATTTATTACCTTTTTGAAGATTGCATGAGTAACACGGTTCAAGTGCTTTTCTTCTTTGATCAATTTTCGTTCATCATCTGCAAGTTTTTTCAAAAGATCTTGATGATCTTTATAAGCAGGATTATATGATGTACCTGGATGTGATACATTCACAGCAGGTAATGCCGAAGGTTTCTTTAATAAAGAAGTAGGAACCCTTTTGAGTTTACGACCAGTATTTGCTAGAGTATGAGTTACAGTAATATTTTGCAACCATTCACCTTGAGGAATCTTTTCAGCAGGTTGAACATCCCAAAGATCATGGTTAACCACATCTCCCCTTTTGGGTCTATTAGCTCTTTTTTCATTTGCGAGAGATCTATTGTGCGTAGCTATTTTCTGAGTTAATGTCACTTCTTTCTTCAATCTCTTTTTAAGAGTCTTCTGTCGCTCTTCAGGTGTTCTGACCCTGTTTCTCTTTACAAGTGGATCAGAAACAGATGAATACTCTGTTAAAATGCTAAAACACTTTGGTTGACTGTAAATTAAAGCATCCCTATACTGTTTTTTACTAATTTTTTCTTGCTTGGTATCATCAAAAAATAGTTCTGAGTCCTTTTTAGCAGAAAGAGAACCACCCAATCTTTCTTCCAACAAACTTTCTTGTAAGTGACTGTCTATATCTTGTGTATCTATTTTTTTCCATGATTTTTTCTTGTTTTTGGAAATTCTCACTTTTTTCAAGGTTGGTTTCACTTTTAAGACAGACATTATGAAAAAATAATTACTGTTTTTTCTTTTATGATTAAATTGATCGTAAATTCTTATATTAGATTGAATTTTATTAATTTATTGAATTTTATTAATTTATCAATTGAATATTATTAGATTGAATCTTAAATTCCTTGCATGTGCATAAAACACATGGAGAATCAGAATATATCACACCGCTACACGTGCTGACGACGACGGCAGAGTCGACTCTTAACCAATGCGCGCGCGCACAAAAAATATAGAGACAGTAGCGTGCATGACTGCAGACAGAACAGAATGACTAAAATAGGCGGTGATTTCAAATACTTCGAATAATAAAAATGATTCCTTTTTGAATTATCATGTATACCATATTATTATATCAGTACTATGTAGTTAAACAAAGATTTCAATTATTAATAAAATACTAAAAAATTGCATTTTTATCAATAACTATTATAAATGTTCACTCTACTCTACGGATCTATAATATCTATAACTCTACGGATAATTAAATAAATATAACCAGTCTTGGTCAAATTTCAATTCATAAAAATGTGAATTACATTTGAATCAATCATTAAAGTTCATAAATTAATTGGAGAAAAACTACTTATGACGATGATGTTCAATCGATCAAATAAAATTGTTACTTTCAGCTTGGGAACTCATGAAAAATAGCATTCAAGCACTTGGAAATTTTTCACTTACTTAGATAAATAATAAACTGTTTTATATCTGGGAAGGGATTATTTCATTTAATTGGTTTAGTAGAAAATGAATTTAGGTTAAACCAATCAAGGGACGAAATATTACGTCACTTAAGATGAGTTTAAATTATTTAAAACGATTTCAATAGCAATTTTTTTATTTTCATTGAAAATTTATAGTTTTAGGAATTAATCTGCAAATATCAGATTACCAAATTACACATTTTTTTTCTGGATTCATTCTCGAGCCTAATGGGCATTTAAAATCTTGGGCAAACTCTTTGACATTGGAAAATGATATGATAACTCTTGCATTTTCGGGACTATGCGTATCCGAGGACAATAGATTTTTTAGATACTCTGGCCGCTTTTTACTGCACCAAGTACTCGCTGCGCTTATCCAAAATAATTGTTTGGGCGTATAATCTAGGTTTGCGAGACCAGGTTCGGTAATCTTATTGCTGATGGTGTAATCGTTATAAGCGTAATACGCAGCTCGGAAACCACCATTATCGGCAATGTTTTCTGCTTGAGTTACTACTCCGTTTACCTGCAGCACAAAATTTCTGTATAATTCACGCATTTTCCTATAGTTTATATAAAATGTCGTAAGTTTAATGGATTACATTGAGTCCAACTTCTTTGACTGTAAAATTGTTGTACTGGTCGATGAAACATTCAGTCTTTTTAAAGAATTCTTTTTCCGTTGCAGTGTCCCACCAATTATTTTCGTTGCCATATTTATCATATTTTCGACCATGGGTATCGAAACCGTGAAATATTTCATGCGCTATCGAGCTAGCTACTGACCCATAATTTAAATATTGAGGTCTATTCGATCGGTAAAATGCCCTTAAAAATCCAAGTGGAATTTCTGGAAAAATATTTCAGCTTTATGTAAATAATCACAACAAAATGAAAGTATGTGTACCTATTGTATTTCGCCGCAATGTGTAGAAAGCATTGACCCAAGCGACGTTTTGATTGAAAGTCCAATTGGACACATCCCTAGCTTTTTTTCTCAATTTTTTTTGATTGTGTCTGTATAAGAAACGCGTGACATTTAAAGCGCTCTCTAATGAACTTCCACGATGAATCTGAAGATCCTTGTAGTAATTCTCAATCAATACATCGTTCATCAATTCTTCGACGTAGCCAATTGAAAAATTCATAGACGATAGCTTTTCCAAAGCTGCTGTGCGAGTTTTGTCATCCATCCAATCAACCTGAAGTAGAAAAAATATTATTTCAGAATTAAATTTTATGTAGAATGAAATACGTTTACAAATACTTTACTGCCTGCAAACTCATTCCGATTAACCTTCTGAGGTGTTCAATCATATCAGAAACATTAGATATCATTTGCTTATTGAAATTTCTCCTAATATACATAGATCCTATAGCTATCGGAAATAGCTGCATAATTTCATTTAAACACTGGGAAGGAAAGTCGATACTTTTTTTGGCCCCATCGATTTTTGCCTGAAATTCTTGCACCGAATTTCTGAAATCTCGTGGACTGAATGGCAAAATTGATCGTACAATTTGCCAACCTAAATAATTAGCTATAACTCTTTGCGGAGTTGTCTTGAGCAGGTCTTCCAATTTTGGCAAAAAATCCGCATTGACCACACTAATTATTTCAGTTTCATCGATAACTATTTCACTGAGTGTGTCGTTAATCACCTTTAACCATGGAATCGCCGAATATTTGTTCGACAAATCTTTGATTGATATATAACTTTCCGTTTCTGTTTCATTTTTTAATTTAGAAAGCTACAAAATAAATGTAGTAATGAATAACACTTGAGGGAATGGCAATTAAATATATGTAAAGTACTAACTTGATAAAATTGTTTTTCGAACTCGAGAACTTTTTGCATTTCCAGTTTAGCGAAATCTCTATTAGCACCTAGTTTTACTGTAACGTTAATCATGAAATCACGATAGGCCTTGTAAAGATCGTTATCTGAATTGTCTAAAAATGTTGCTAGGAGTGCGTCATGAAAACTGAGTAACTAAGCCATGAAGACATTAGCCGTTAATAGTAAATAAATAAAATGATAAAAAATCGTATTAATTTTTAGCCACAGACCTTATACAATTTTACTAACCTTAATAATGTTTCTCGACGAATTTCTATTATCCGGCTGAACAGCAATGATAACAGGAAATATCAAGATAAACTTTTCCCCTAATTTATTAATACTCTCTGACCAGTTCCACGTATTTTCATCCCATTGAGATTTGTCTTGTAAAACCGGCCAACCGCCAAAAGCCCTAAAAATCTTGAAAAAAGGCTCGGTGCCATCTCTTTCGATGCGACCTTAAAGAAACGAGATTTGTTAATAGATTTGTTAATATCCGCCGGAATAAGGTATAAAATAAGTGGAATACATAATTGGGATACTCACGTACGTTGATGCAGTTTTCATAAAAGATTTTGACTTTTTTAAAGGCACTCAGCTCGTTGGGCTTGACTCTTTCCCGAAGTTCTCGAAACAGCTCCCTCAGTATCTTCGACTGGGCTATACTGAACGGATTGATCGTTATCGACTCGTCCGATATGTTTTGCTTTTTCATGAAATTGCCGCAGACGAATTGATAAAAGTTGTCGCAAGGATCGACGCTCTCGTCGATGATGTCGATCAGGCGAGCAGCTACAAGGTTCACCAACATTTCGGATAATTTTCTTCAATGATATCCCATTGAAGAGGACGCGTGTATTATGTAAAGCATTCGCAAGTTTTCTTACCTTCGGCCAAACATGCCGCGGTCGTGCATTTTCTCTGGCACTGGTCCGGCGAAGTACTGCACACTGCAATTACAAATGAATTGGTTTGGATGAAATTGCGCCTCGCGCAAAAAGCTTGACATCCGATCTGCTACGATACAGGTGTATATATTTCATGAGACTCACGAGACTGGCTAGAGGTTGCAGCTCTCGCTGAAACTCGCAGAAAACAGAGCAGGAGATTGATGCACGTTAAGGAGACCGCACTCGTGATCATATTTTCTATGTGCGTCAAAGCGCTCGCTTTTGCACAACTTAATAACAATGCAGGAGCTCGCGCGACGTCGTACTTGTTGCTTCGAGCCGACGAGATTTTTTCATGTCCAACTTTCGGGCACGAAGATTGAAAAAAAATTGATCCTTCGGCTTCCGGTACTGGCGACTTATAAGCTTGCTATTAACGTATAATTAAGGAACTCCGTTGTGACACCGCCACGCGCTCTATCAATAAATTATGTATATATATCGTTGATGTCACGCTCTCTAACTTGATCTCGTTGCAAAGGCGTTGATGCACAGCGATCCCAGCAGCAGCAGCGGCCGCAATAGTAGTAGTAGTAGTAGTAGTAGTAGTTCAAGTAGATAGTAGGAGTAGTATCACCGACACAATCAATAAATATAGCTTATTCTGCATATTGAATAAAGGCACCCGTGCGCTGCACTCGACGAATGAGCTCGAGCACACGTTCGGATCGTCGCGCTATATACACGATTGGCTCGAAGATCGCAGATTAAGAGGATCGGTGTGCGAATGAAAAACGAGCCTAGATCAAAAAAATTTCTCGGATTATCCATTGCGCACAGCTTTTCCAGCGCGGCAAAGATCGATAAGAATTTTATTTATACCTCTCTTTATTTTTCTCAAGAACGCAACAGTTTCGAGATGAATCATTGTGACTCGAGATCGAAGATGCTTAGAAACTTCCTGTATCGTGTCTAATTATACGTGGCAATCGTGTAATGTTGATCGTGCTTAGGTCATAGCGCGCACTTGCCTGGCTATCGCTGCGTCGACCAGCTACCCAATTTTATCCTTCAGATATACAAGTGTTAAATTGCATTTTCTTTATAGTCATGTCCAAATTCGACGACTAATTGATTTAAATTTTTTTACGATAAATTATACTAGAATTTTGGCTTGGCGTAGGATTTAGTAGCTTTGTAACGGTACCACCCTCTCATCTTGTAGTTGTTACTCAAAAGGAAAACTGTATAAGGAAAAAATACGAATACTCAAAATCATAGAATTGTTCGATACCTTGCTAAACTCGAATGATTATTCTTTTAATGTTGCTACATCGATACTGAAAATTTTTCATTCCAAGATGCTCAAACGATAGTTTTGTCCATTATTCGGTTTTCAAACATTCCCTCTTGATTAAAATGTGTGCTGTTGAGTTAAAAAATGACAACAGCATAGTGAAGGCTTTTTTGAAAAGAAATCTATAAAATAAGTATTAAAAAATTAACGAGCTTGGCAAATCGGTGAAAAACTTCGTGAATGCAACTTTTAATGACTAAAGCATGCTGTTGACTGAGAGTTACATCGGTATTTTTACATTGAATCAATTCGTTACATCTAATTAAATCAAAACGTTTTGAAAATCCAACCGTCAAATGTGCTTTGTACGTTTTTCGTATTTTATGCAAAACTATTATACCGGATAATGAAGCTAATCGAGCTATTAACAATTATTTTTCAATCAACGATAGTACTTACGAATTTTTATTTAATTTCAGGTAAGAAAATAAAAAACTAAAATTATAATTATATTAATAAAAGAAGAGTTGATAACTGTTCGGAAATTGTCTATAGCTTCATCAAATGGAAGCGAATGTCAAACCACTGGCTGCCAGGATGCAGGTAACGTTCCGTACCAGATTGAAAAAAAATTATTGCAATATAATCGTGATGTAATTTCAAAAAACATTTTAGCCAAGCTGGTCAAGGGCAATATTGACACGAGTAAGCAACCTTGCGAAAATTTTTACAGCTTCGCGTGCGGTGGTTTCGTCAAAACTGCCCGTATTTCAAAGAATCAGGACGTCGTCGACCATATCAGTCTGACGCAGGAGAAAGTGCGCAAAGAGCTCGGCCAAATGCTCGAGGAAAGCATCAGTTCAAAGGAGCCGAGGACCTTCAAATTGGTCAAGCAATTTTACAAAGCCTGTATGGACGAAGGTAATTACATCAACCAGTGTCATATTGGGATAGTTTATAGATATCAGCTCAATGGATTTTCAGCTAGCATCGAGAAAAAAGGCATTGCGAGTGTGTTGAATTATACGCGCAAACTCGGAGGATGGCCTGTGCTGATGGGTGACTTCTGGAACTCGAGTGGATTCGACGTTTCGGAAACTTTGTACCAAATGCGTAGGATCGGTTTACGGCCCAACGCCATTATGGACCTTTTCGTTTTCAGCGATATCAATGATACCTCGACCAATGTACTTTACGTAAGAAACAAGACGATTTCGTCTTTTAATCATGTTATCTGTTAAATTTTTAGCTCATTTGTATGTACTCATGGTAAATACCACCTTTTGTCAGATCGATAGCCCCCGTCTTACAGTGCATTCGGAAGATTACAGACAAGGTTTTCTCAGTAAAAAAATTCAGGCCTATTACCAATACATGGTAGAAATAGCGACTTGGTTTGGAGCTCAAGAGGCGAACGCCGTTGTACAAATGAGAAAAGTCCTGGAGGTCGAAAAAGCCTTCGCAAGTGTGAGTGTTACAAATTAAAAATCGTATTCATTATCTGGATTCTGCTGAATATGATACATGAGAGTTCGTCATGATTATAAAGCACTTTCATTTCGTCTTGACCAGTAATTCTAAATCCAAAAATAAAGTTTTTTTGTTCAAATTCTACAAAACAAAGGAAATGTTTCGATTACAGACATCAATCTGAGTTCAAACATTTTCTGAAGGTTTTGGGATTATTTTGAAGAATATAACCGATTTCAGGCAGCTGGAATATTTACGTCAGACTTATCTGGCAATAATATTCCTGTAGGAGAGCTTGCTAAAAAAATTCCATCCTTGAACTTGTACCAATACCTGCAAGTCATGACCGAACCAATCGAGAAAATCGACTTGGATAAAAATTTACGCATTGTGGAGCCGGATTATTTAATATCGCTCGAGCACATTTTACACTCGACTCCTAAACGAGCCATGGCCAACTATTTGATTTGGAAAATGGTTGAACAATTCGTGCCTCATTTGACGAAAAAATTTCGAATGAGATATCACGAATTCATGATACAAAAGTCTGACAGGAGTTCGGCGACTAAAAATATAAAAAGGTAGCTGTGAGAGCAAATTTTTAAGGGTGCTAATGTCGTAGATTCGCATTTGATATCCCGATTACGATTTTAAGGCACGAGCAGTGTATCGATTTGCTGGCGGACGATCGCAACGGCTTGATGGTTGGGCTTGGCTCGATGTACGTCAAAAAGCATGCCAGTAGCTTATCGAAAGAGGATTTGAAAATTATCGTAAACGATGTCACCGATTCATTTAAAGATGTCATTGGAAAGGTTTGAATTTTGGTAATGAATATAATCCTTCAGACTTTCACTCGTATTCAATATTATACAGGCGGACTGGCTCGACCAGAATTCGCGAAAAGCAGCCGTGGACAAAGTGACGTTCATGGGTCACGTCATTGGCTATCCAAACGACATGATTAATGATCAAAAACTTGATTCTTACACCAAGTCGCTGAATCTGTCCGCGAACGACGCAGTGAAGAATTTCCTGAACTTGCAGCGTTTCCACTACGAGCATTCGCTGGCGAATCTGCGAAAACCGTCCAACCGACTGTTGTGGACCGTCCTCTCGGAATCCATCAGAGTCAACGCTTATTACTACAAAACTCAGAATATATTTGGTTAGTAGGAGGAGATAGATTAGCTGATTGACCTTAATTGACGCCAATGTGTTAAAGTTGTTCTAGCGGCGATGCTACAGCCACCAATCTACAATCCAGACTGGCCAGCTTACGCCAAATACGGCAGCATTGGTTTCATCGTGGCCCACGAAATGATGCACGCCTTCGATACGGAATCTTACAAGCTCGATAAGACGGGCTCGTTGAAAAAATGGATGTCACCCGCTTCCGAAAGCAGCTACTTTCAATTGACCCAATGCCTCACTAAACAGTATCACAATTTCAAAGACGAAGATAATGGTTTGAGGGTGGGTAAATATAGCCTGATTGATGATTTTTCACTCACCCCACGTTGACCACAGGTTGATGAATTTCGATCTCTGAACGACAACATAGCAGACAACGGCGGCTTGAAAGTGGCTCACATCGCTTACAAAAAGTGGATAAAAAAGAACAAGGAGGAGGACAAATTGCCGGGACTCGATTACACTCCTGAGCAGTTGTTCTGGATCACGGCGATGAGCTTTTTGTGCAGCAAAAAGACCTACGAGCGACTTTTCGACGACTTCGTGCTGGAAGATCATACGCCCGATGAGTTTCGAGCCATCGGTATGCTTATGAACTCCCGATCGTTCGCCAAAGATTTTCAATGTCCGGCAAACTCGCGCATGAATCCAACTGATAAGTGCACTATTTGGTAGTCAGATCTTACTTTTTTTATTTAATTAAATCGTGTATTGATTGTACTTCTTCAATAAATACAATAAATTACTTCTTCGCCCTTTCCTTTTCCTCTATAGTGATGAGAGATGCGCCAAATTTCTCTATAACTAACAAAATGTTTTGGCTTGTAGTCGCAATCTGCATCCACAGAGTTAGATTTTTGCAAGCAACTGATTTGCCTACTGAACTTCTCTAAAAAATTAAAGCGACCTTTAAGGATTCAAAGGGGGCTAAAAATCGATACGCTCTGAATGTTACGACAAGCGAGGTGCATTTTGTAAATTTTCTGGCGTAAAACTCCAAAAAACGCAAAAGAAAGAAATTTTACATGCAAAGTATACAAATAGGCTCACGGAAACAGCTGTATATCAGTGAATAATTAAAATTTTTAAGTCTTAAAAAATGCATTGGAAATGGGTCGAAAATACTACTAGAAAATAAATTTTTTTTTCGATTTTAAGCCCCCTTTGAGTCCATAAATATTGATTTCAAATCATCTTTTTTTTATGAGACATATAAAGACCATATTAACACTAAACATTCAAAATTATCTTGTGCAATACATAGGTTGTTTAAGTTATTACATAGAAAGCCATATATTTGTTTAATACAGTTTATACTTAATAATATTAGATAAATTTGGAAAATCAAAACATAGCGAACAATATTCAAAGTCTTGGTTAGCGTGTCTTTAAAAATATTAAAATGTTTATTACCCTTACCTCATTTGGAAGTCGTGTCTATAAGATTAAGGTTGATTGCCCTTCAATGACATTTTGCCACTGATCCATGCTAGAGATAAACAGTAGACACTCGTGTAAATGTCTAATTCGTCCATAGGACGAGGTACTTGACCGCACGATACTAATCCAACGATTTAGATTATTTTAGATTTATCCAACGATTTGCCCATTTGACACTAAAGGACCGCTGCTGTCACCCTGTCATTTGTATGAAACAAGTACTACTGAACACTTAATAAATTCTCATCATAATTTTTTGAAAAATGATGAAAAACACTAGGAAGAATTGAATAATTCAATGAGATTTATTGAATGATTATTAATTAATATTAATTCTTGCTTTGAGAATGAATCAATTCAATGTAAAAAAACATGTTCTCATTTCAAACAATTTCTAAAATTCTTGAATTGTTTTCAAGACTGAACATATTTTTTATTTTACTTTCAAGTTTTTTATCAATGAAAATGAATAAATAGTAAGCATCAACACTTGTTAAGAAAACAATTTATTTTGAAAGCGGCAGTAAAAAATTAAATACAACAGTCAACTCATAATTTTAAATTTTCATCGACATATGATTCAAGTTATCCACTAGTGTAAATAAAACTTTGATTTATAATCTATTGAAATAAAAAAAAAGAGAAATGTTAGTTAGCACTTGTGTGTCTAAAGTATTCATACGAAAACTGCACAAGCATCAAGCACATACAGCTTTCGAGTGTTATATAGTATGTACTTGGCGCCCTTATCCAGTAATAAAGTATTTTAATTTCCCGCCGATAGGTCTCGCATGTTAACAGTTAACGTCATGCTTCATGTTATTATAATATCTAGTTCAGAAGACAGATAAACTTGAATGATCGTGTTGCTTTCAAGAACCAAATAACGCGTATAGCCAGTCATTTTTGAGTTAATTGTTGAAGTGAAAAAATAATCTTAAAAATGAGCAGTGGTTTTATTTCTGCGACTGAACTTGCCGAACAACGCAAAAGACGTCAAGAAGAGTGGGAAAGAGTACGAACAGCTGATCAACCCGCAGGTTAGAAAACAAGCTAAATTACTATTTTTCTGAAATTAATTTTCTCCTATAAATAACAATTGTTAAATATTAACTTCAAATGTATTTGTGTAATTTTTTCAGAGGCTCCAGAGGAGCAGTATGATCCAAGATGTCTCTTTGACAGGTTGCAGGAGCAAAAAAACAAAAAAGATGCTGAATATGAGGAAGCTCACAAACTAAGTATGTTCGATTTTCGTTTATTTTCCATTTCAATTAAGTATAACTTATCAATTTTTAACTACTTTGGAAGTTAAGTTTGAAACTTAAAACATTGATTAAAGATAAAAAAAAAAACAAGCTTTCTGAAATATTTCAAATCAATTGATATGATTGTTTTGTTTCTTTAAGAAAATATGATAAAAGGTCTGGATGATGATGAAGTGGAATTTTTAGACCTAGTAGACAGACAAAAAATGGATGAAGAGCGAAAAAAACACCTAGAAGAAGAAAAAGAAATGCGTGAATTCAAAGAAAAAGTTGCTTCTTTACAAGAAAAAAGCTTAGATGCGCGATTAAAACAAGAATTAAAGCAACCCCAATTGACTAATAGAGTGACAGTCAGGTAAATTCATGGTAAATGTGATTTGAGTTATTAATTACCTCAATCTTATATATATTTAACAAATTTTCAGCAATAAAAATTCACAACTAAAGCTGTTGGCAGGTGTAGTTAAAAAACCTATGAAATCAAGCGGTGGTAAGATTTCATTATGTCCATAAATATATAATTTTAATAATTATTATTAACAATTAACATTGTGTACAAGCAGGATCTCCTCCCAAAGTAGGTGAAAAAAGGAAATTATCTGATAGTGAAAAAACTGAAGATAATTCTCAAAAAAGTGAGAATAATCATGGAATAATTACTACTAACCAAAACTCAAATCAAACAACCAAGAATAATGTTATCACTGTTTCTTCAGATGATCCAGAATTCAAGTCTGGTGCTTTAAAATGTGTAGGAATATTACCTGGATTAGGATCTTATGATAACTCAAGTGATAGTGAAGATAGTTCAGATTCTGATGATGATGAAGTGCATTGTAAAAAATCCAAGAGAGATTTTATTGGTCGCGAAACAATGAATCGAAAATTAAAAGATGAAGATTAATTTTATCTAGAATCTTAAAATTAGAATAAACATCTATTTTTAAATTAACAACGTTTTTTTAATTCTTAATTTTATACATATTACAACTTCTTCATTATTTATAATATTTGACAGTTTACAAATAATTATAAAATTCATTTAATGAAATGTATATATTCAACAGCATAAAAACTAATGGATCTATAGTATAAAGATTTATAGGATACAGAAGTATTGTGAAAAATATAGATCTCTTGCGAATATATCTACACTTGTATAAATAGATTATTGCCCTTCTTGTCCAAGTAGAGACAATTGCTTGAGAAATTGTTTAGCATTCGTCAGTGTAGTTGAACCATACACAATTTTTTTTGTTGTACCACCATTAGCTTTTTGCTAAAAAAAATTTACGGTTTCAAATCTTAATTTTGATAGTTACTGTTAAGATTAAGTTGTATGATACAAAATGGGTATATCTTGAGTAAAATATTGAATGTTCATGTTTACCCGTTATGTGTTTTCTAAATTAAAAAAAGTGTTCAATAAACATACCTTTACATAATCCATCAAATTTTGATATTCTATATAATTTCCACCTCCTACAATAAAAACTATAGCATCTTGAAATACTGTTTTATTCTTTGGAACCTGATCTGAATGTTTCAACTGCTTAGGATCAAAATAACAATAATCTTCTGTTTGAGCAGATTGTCTCATATCTACAAGCTCATCAACAATTTTGGTAACTGGTAAATTCTAAAATTCAAAAATAATTTTAAATATTGTATGTTATAAAAAAAGAATGCTCTGATGAATAAGTATTCTTACGTGTTTTTTAACAACGAGATTTTTAACTCCTTCCATGACAAAAGATGATCCTTGATTTACTAGTTTAGAGAACATACTAACAGTTTTTGTTCCACCACCTTCATAACTATTTTGGATTCCTGCAATTTTTGTATAATTCCTGCAAAATATTCAAGTGTTTCTTATTTAATATTTTATTTACTTGAAAAATAAGTTAAACATTTGCAAATAAAATAAAAACTTTACCTCCATCTTCGAAGATAAGTTAGAGGACTTAAATCACATCCAATATTTGACAAAGCATTCTCATGTTTATTATACTCGGCATCGGACATATTGGTACACAAATAATAAATTATAAAAAGTCGTAATTTATCTTCCGGTAATCCACACTCTGTGTCATTGATGATATCTAAAACGCTTTTATCCAGTGTTTGTTTACTCATAATTTTTTCTTCAATTTCAAAGAATGTGTCTAACCGTCGAGATTTTATTGAATTCAATATGCCTGTAAAATCAGAATTTTATTAAATTTTGAGCAACAATTTTCGTCATTACATTTAATAAAGATCTACCTGTTGCTATTGTTGTATGCATATCAATTAAACGTTTCATTTCCAACAGCTGTGGTAATGAATTTACTGCATTAGTTAATTTGGCTGTTGTGTCTGTCATCATAGATATGGCTTCATCACTTTCATTATCAATGCCCTAAAAATATGTCAAAAAACTCAAAACTTGTAATAAATATTTACTTTAATTAATAATAGTTTTCCAAGTATACCATTGTACTCTTTAGTCTCTTGACTTGCTGTTCATGAGAACGATATTGTTCTAGCTGTTCTTGAATAGCTTCAGCTACTGTTGGGAATGGACTGCCTTTATGACTTGCCCAAAATTTATCAGAATCATCAAGTTCACATGCACGGGTTTTAGAACGTGCACCACCACTAGCTGATTTGCCTATACTTTCTTCTACAACTAAACGATTCAATGAAAGATCCAAAACGTCATGTGCCAATGCTTGATAAGTCCAAGTATGATGAAATACTGTTGCCATATCAACACTTCTGTCCAGGATAATCAGGAGTGGTCTAACAGAACTGAAGAAAATATAAAAATATTAATAGGAATGATGTTTGAATGAACTACAAAAAAAAATTATCTTACCTAAAAAGATTATGGGGTCGAATACCTTCACCTTGAAACAATGTGTTCCTTGTATCCCAAGTATTTTCTCGTAATTTTTTATCGAGTTTTGAAGCAACCATTTCTGCTGCATTACCCCTAGGACTTCTAATAACAGGTATTGTTCCCAATGTCACAAAAACTGAGAATAAACTATCAACAATAATATCTATAATTCTATCCATTTCTGTATCTTTTATTTCTCCACGATTGAGTGCTGCAAAATACAAATTTAATTTATTTTCTTTGCTAATTTGCTTTGATAAAATCTTTAATTAAATTTTTTTTACCATGATAAGATATAATATCGCTATTTTGATGTCGGAGAATAAAAAGTTCATCTTCCAAAGAAATGAAATTTAGATACTGATCATATACCTATAAAAGAAAATTTGACATCAGCTTATTTAGAAAAAATGATGTTTTTTAATTATATGTTAATCTTACTTTGTGAATATTAGCTACAGCTCCCGCCATTAAAGCAGCTGAGGCTAAATCTTCCATCTTAGACCTATTTATAGGCGAAATAAAATTTAAATGATAAACATCATACAATTTATTTTGTAAGTCTTGGCCAATACGTCCAATATTTTCATCAGTTGGCGCACAAAAATACACAGCTGGTACTTCTGGAATAGGATCCCTGTCTGTATGGAGTTGTCTGTGATATAAAAAATGATAAGACAAATGTAAAAATTTAAATGAACTTTGCTTATTAAATGTTTAAACGTATGCTTACAAATGCAATGTGACACCTAGCTCACGAAGTTCTTTTATTGAAATAAGAGGTGAAATAATATCTTGACCTATTCTATCGTAAATTAAAACTTTCCATACTGGAACTGTAACATCTGATCTAGGTTGCGGATCATTCAAATTTAGCATCTGCTTCAGTGCAGCTGTAAAAAAAGTAATCAATTAAGAACTTGAAGTATCACAAACGATTTTAACAATTGAACCTATTTCTTAATATATGTCGAGTTGAATAACAATTGAAAAAATTGTTTACATTAATCAAGTTCCGACCATACGTCATATAAATTATGCGTAATACACAACTTCAACAGAGAAAAGGTACGGTAAAAAATGTTCGTCAAAGAATAGAAATTGAATAATTAAGTACAAATCCTTGAAAAAAGCATCGAAAAAGTATAAATTGATCCATAAGTCAAACCAAGCCGATGGATATTTAACCAAACAAGTTTGTATGTTTACCTATTTGCATTTCTCTGAGACTCGTCATTTTTTCTTTGCCTTTAAATGAACTCGCAGAGTTAGAAAAAGATGAGACGGAAAATCAGTGATGGTCACACATCGATCAGAACACCTGTAATAACTCGGAGAACAACAATTACATATCGTTAGTAGTATCGGTGAGGTGCAAAAAAGCTGACGCAGACTACACGCAGAGCGGCTCCATCATACAGTTGAGTAATGAGTCTACGTGTTGTCATATGCTACGCGTAAGTGTGTTATATGGATATGCTTGCTTATATTGAGTTCCGAGAATATGAATGCCAGCCGATTTTGTGTCAAAATTCAAGTCAGATTACATTTTCGCGAAAGCAAATTTTCATTCCTGCAATCCATTAAATAATATTCTAATGTTCAATAAAGTTCAAAATTTTTCAGATACTTATATCATTCTTTACATTTAGAAGTGAGAAATGACAGAAGTATCAAGTGAAAAATGTCTGCAGGCCTATGTCAGTACTGGCATTCAAGTTTTCAATCAATCATGGTGTTACAATTTTACATTTTGCAAAATTTTGATATTTTACATAGTATACTGGCGCTACACAAGTTGCAACGTCAATCTGTGCGCGATACGGTATCATGACGCGTCTCTGGTTAGCCGTTAGCAGTCGCGGCGCGCATACACCACCCACACCAGTATCGCGAACCACGGCTCGCCAATTACAAACTGCACATGCACATGTATACGAGGCTCGGATGCGCACGGCTGGCGCCTTCTATCATAACTCGGAAATACTTAATAACGTATATAGATTGTCGATTGCAGCAACGACTTGCAGTGCGCCTAGGCATTCTTGTCATAACGTACGTTACTGATATTGGCGCGACTCCGAAAGCTCGAGAGTCGAGCGCGTGCACCTCACACGCTCCGTCATCCCACCCCCTCGCACGATCCGACCTATTTTTTCCCTCCTTTTGTACAGCAGTAATTGAGCTCTGCGTGTACCTTCAACCCTCGTTGCCTGCACACAGTCGATCCCCCCGCACTAGTGTTTTTACAGCTCTGGAGGCTCGGCGAAAAGTGGATCAAGTGTCGTGAACGCGAGAAGCGCGCGCGAAATCGCGTGAGAACGTGATGAATGATAATATGATAAGGCGACGAGGGGTGCGCTGCTTATGCACGTAACAGGTATATTATATGCCTGTATAGGTATAACCCCCGCCAAGCAGCATTTCGGGTAAAGCCGTGAAAGCGTTGTACTTAAATTATCCTTCTTTCGAATAATCGCATACCAATTGCAGATCGCGCTCGCTTTATAGAGCGCCGTGGGATCGAGATTCGTCGTGCGTCTTGTGGAGAATATTAGCGATAGGTACTTGTGCTCGGCATAGTGTGCGTTTCGCGCTGACGACTAACTCGACTCATATCAAACGTCTATACATAAACATAGTGATACACGTGTGTTCTGAACTAATAGACTGAACCAAAAGCAACGAACGACAAAAAATGGCTGAAAATCTTGGAAAACGACCCTCGAAAGGAATTCTCAAGACATCCAGTAGCTTTGATAATCAAGAGGCTCCCAGGTATGCTACTCGTTTGCACGATTTCTATTATGTTTATCAATTGCTTTCGAGGTGTGTCAAGGTTTATACTCATTAGTTCTTTCTTTGAATGCATAATGAACTGATGACTCCATCGATGTTTTTTCTCGATCGTGCAAATTATTTGGATGCATTGACTCGTACTGGGTTATATTTTTGACTCAGATATTTAAATAATGATTACATTTAATTTTTGCAAAAAAAATAAATTAAATAGATTATCTTTAATTTAAATTAACTCCCAAATTGACTCAAAATAATAAGAGATTCTTCTTAATTATACAGAGCATCAAAAGAAACAAAATGGGATGAAATGAACATTATTGCTACATTGCATCCTGCTGACAAAGATTATGGCCACATGAAAATTGAGGAGCCCAAAACACCTTTTAATTTTGAGGGTGTTGAAAATGAAGGAGACTTCATAGATTCTTCTGCTGTAGCATCAAAGTAAGATTAATTAAATATATTCATAATTGTTCATTTAAAACTGCATGTAATTTTTCATGAATAAAATACCCAATTTAATTATATGAATTAATTATTAGACTAGAAAAAAATGTACAGCCAAGAATTTTTGAAGAATCCAGTGAAGAAGAAGAAGAGGAAGATACTCCAGAAGAGAAAGGTATTTTATTAACTAAAATTTCTTACAATATAGTGTATTGAATTAAATATGATATTACTTTTTTTACATTCAGAAAGGAAAAAGGCTTTTGAAGCTAAAAGAAAAGGTCACTACAGAGAGTGGGAAGCAGTTCAGCTTGCTCGTAAAAAACTCCTAGAAGAAGATGAAGACAAAGACGATGATGATGAAGATGATGATAAAGATGAGGATGAAGATGGCAATGATGAAGAAGATGAGCAAAATGAAGAAGAAAAAGTAGACACCAAAGATCAAAATAACACAGAAAAGTGCGTGCCATCCAGTGACAATGTAGTAAAAACAGGATGAAATAAGTTTTAATTATGCAAAAATTAATTATGCTTAGGCTAACCTAAGTTATCCAACCCGGGCAAAACATGAAATGACCATTTTAAGTATTTGAAAGGTTCTGAAATATTCTATTGCTCTATTGTGCTAATTGAAAACCTTGAATTTTGAAATATTTTTAAAGGTGTTCAACAATATGTTGATTGTTTAAATTGTTCAAAAACTTTAAAATCAATTTCTATTTTTGCCCTTGGTTCAATTTAATGCAAAGAATCAGATTCTAAATAATTTGTATTTTTTTTAACATCAGAATGCTCTATAATCCTTACATAATTTCTTTGTGATTTTTTGATCAATGTACATACTTTCATTGTGCTTCAAATTATTATTACTGCTTCAAATTTTGACAATATCATGGAGATTCTAAAGAGAACATTGAAATGTGCACTTTTTCTAAAAAAATTCACGTTTTGCTGCCAAATGGTGCCAAAATCGATTTTGATCTTTTAATTTTTAAAGATTTCATAATTTCTCAATGATTTTCGGATAATTTTTCCATAAAATTTGAAAATATTAATAAATCACAAACATTAACTAGTGATATTGTTATATTTTTAGTTCTTCAAAATTGTTAGTGAAATGAGATTTATATTTTGATAGAACTAGATGTGACCTGCACCATATTTTGAATTAAAAAAAATATGGCTTTCAGTTTACTTACAATAAATATGAAAAATCAGAGTTGCATCAATAGGAATACACTATAAGTATGATAATTTAAAAAATCTGTAGAAATTTCGTCCAAAGCTACAAAAGGTTATAGGAACCTTCATCGATATCTTCCAAAAGTAATAAACAGGAAACACCAAGCTTATTTAATTTTCTTTAAACATTTTTAAAAACAAAACGAGTTTCTACGTACGTGCACCATAACGAAAAAGTCAGATCTACGAAAATATGATGAAACATATTTTCATTGTTTTTGTTGTGATTCATAATAGTATATTTTTACGTTGTACATATTAAAATAACAAAACCCCATTAAAAAAAAAATTATTACTAAGATAAACTTAAGATACAGCAGTTCGCGCGTAAAAAACGAAAATGTAGAAAAATCTTACTCAACACTGAATTGCAAAATCAAAGGGACATATTAGTATAATTAAATACTTTTTTTCGAGATATTTAATACTAATTTACTTTTTTATTATTAAAATGTTGATATATATTATATTTCAACAGAGACAGTTACAGTATCGAAAACCAAGCTGAAGAGAAATTAAAAAGATGTAATTGTAGAAGGATAAATAAGTGTAAATCAAGAAAAACGAAACTATGCAATAAGAGATTATGAATCGAAAAATTAATTAAATTTATAAAAAAAATTAATAAAAAACCATTCAATAAAAACAGAGTTGTGTATATCTTATATACTTTATATAACAAAACATACTTCATAAATATTTACATTTAACTTCATCTTTTTATACAAACATATTTCGACACTCCCCATGAAGAGTAACACTTTTCCATTTAATTTAATATATAAACATATTACTCTTGGTGGGAGACGTCGATTTACGGTATTTTCTATTATTTAGACACATATGGTGTTTCTGAAGTATAAATTGGTTTCAAGTCTTGACTTTCTATGTCAGATGATTCCAAATTATTTTTTCCTCGCTTTAATTTTTCAGGTCTTGAAATAGCTTCTTTGTAACCTGCTGCAAATGGATCTTCTTCTTTAAATGAAACATCTACAGATTCGAATGAAGCACTAATATCCGTTTCTTCATTTTCATTTGGTATGACAACAGCATCTGCGCCCTCGTAAGATGGATTAGGTTCAATTGATAGTCTGTCACCCCATCCTGATGCTTTTGCACATCTATAGAAAGGCCTAAAAAAATGGAGTTAATTTAGGTTTGATTTAAAAACTTTTAAATATTTTTTAATAAATAAGACAAATTAGAAATAATTTTGCTTGAAGAGAAAAATAATTTATAAGAATTATACTAACTTTCCATGTCTAGATTTGGTAACTACAACTTCTTCTAATTGCCCTTCAGATGTACACATTCGACATCTGACATGATTTTTACGAACCAAAGTAGGTCTAACAATACGACTCCAATTATCTTCACTAGTGGGATTTCCTATATTAAATTATGGGTAATTTTTTGAATTTTTTTCAAGCTCACTTTAAATTTGTGTTTGTATAATACGAAACCTACCTTTCTTAAGAACAACATAAGAATAAAGTTCAAAATTATGGCGTTGAGGTCCTAATAGACGCAGAGGCATGTATTGAATTCCAAAATTACATGGAAAACCTTTGTTTTGAAGTAACCTTGGACATGGATTCTTATGGGGACACTAAATAAATAAATTTTAATTAATGATTCAAATTTCATTTTTGTAAAGATTTAAACTCAAATGTACTCACTGGTGAAAAAATGAAATGTTTTTGATCCTGATAATATTCTGTATCCATTAAATAATTTACAAAATCACGGGCTTCCAGAACCAACTGTAAAAAACACAATACTGATTTTTTTTCCACTTATATAGATTGTATAGATTTATAGTGAATGAACATATTTCAAACCTTATATCCAGCATTGGTTCCTTGTTCAACAATAATTAGGTACTGATTTGTCTTTTTCCATAACTTGGCAATAACTTCTAATCTACTTTTGGCAGATTCCAGTTCCATTAAACTATACGCACTAACAACTATATCATGTTGTAACTAAAATATTTATTTTTACTGTGATTAATGTCAAAAATCTTAACTTGTAACTAGAGTATTTTATAATACTTACGTTGGATACTGGAAGAAATTGTCTAAAAAAGGCTTTTTTATATTTTTTGGGGCGTAAGCTTATTATTTTTTCAGATAAGTCACACATATCTGCAGAAATATCAATACCCATATATTCATTTATGGTATTCCACCTTTCTAATGCAGCCCTGGGAATATTTTGGAATCATTAATTTTAATTTGTAACGTAAGTCTTACTTTTAAAAAAAATATACTATTATTTATATGAAAATCTTATCTAAAAAACTTACCACAAAACACTTCCCACGCCAGAACCAAAATCAAACATAGATTTTGGATTAAAGGTTGGATTTCTAAGTTGAATTTCTTTAAAAATAGTATCTAACACAGCATATTCTGGTACACTTCTTGTTATCATGTATAAATAACTTTTGTATGCATTATATTCAATTGGTTTCCAATCATAAACACATTGTTTTAATTTATTAACAGCCTCTCCTTTAATTATTTTTCTTCTTTTTTCTATTTCAAATTCATCATCAATAGTTTCTAAATCTCCATACTTTTTTGCCAAAATGTTGTATTCAATCTCTCGATATATTTTTTTAACATCGGAATCTCCTAGTGGTAATCTTCTACTGAATAAATAATTTGAAAATGTTTGTCTTTCTCTCAAAAGTAGAGGTTTATCTTGTACATCTGTAATGCAATAAAGAAAAAACAATAAGTCAAAATGTTACAGATTATATATTTTCACTATATTTTACAACAATACCATTTTAGAAGAAATTCATACTTAATGTTTAATATTTTTATATTTAAATATTTGTTTTACCCTGTAAACATTGTTCTATTGCAGAGACAATCCATTTGGGCATTTCAACAGTGCCTCGCTTAACAATCCCTGGATGTTTTCGAGGTTTGATTTTATTATCTTCAATTAACTTTTCTACTTCATTGATTAACTTATATTTTGCTGTAGAAGAAGTTTGCTGAAATGGGATTTTTATCATTATAGAAACACAAAAAGAATAATTTTTTAAGGAATTTATATAGCTTTACCCATCTGATTTGAGTAGCTGAAGACAGCTTAAATTTTTCAAATAAATGTGAAACCCTCATGATTTTATGTACTTAATTTTAATTACAATGATGCAGGTTATTATACGGCTTGAAAGGTTATAAACTGTCATTCACATTCACACCGACACGCTGGTTTCGCGGAGCAGAAGACTTTTATTTGTCCTTTTTCTTGCAGCACGCGCCACGCGCCGAGGCAGCAAGAGAGAGCTGCGGCGTAGCGGGCGTTCTAAAATTCTTCTAAATCTAAATCTAAAATGTTCTAAAATTCTGTTGTAAAAAATTCAAGGGTGTGCAAATGTTGCGAATTGTTTTTCTGGAATGTGCAATTAAAGGTCTATCTGGTGGTATTTTTTTTACCCCCAAATTCGCATTTTCAACGGCCAGAACAGGCCCGGTTCGTCATGGGTCCATTTCAAGCCACCTGCGGAAGCAGTAGCAATTCGGCAATGTTATACCTACTCTCCAAGACTATTAAACGATAAGAAGAAGAAGAAGCCGTGCATGGTACATGACAAGAAGGATAAGATTGTATGTCCCCATTGTAATTCGTCTATTATCGCCTAATCATCAAGACCTTCAAGATGAACACAACCCATTGGGTCTGCCTCAATTGCGATTGTAAAGTGCTCCGTATAGGACAGTTCAAGATGATCACCCGTGGCTATGATTTATTTGAAATTAGCTGGACCAAATGTATAATACTACTCGCATGCTTACATTACTTATACTCATCGTTTCGCTGATTCCTTTGATAGTACCTATATTTGAAAGCTTGTATGGTTATACTGTATTGTTTTAACAAATAATAGTATATTTTGTAACAAGTGCGCGAAGCAGTTGACTCATCCAGGAGTTGTTTTCACCCGAGCGTAGCGAGGGTGCAAAGACTCCTGGATGAGTCAACTTCCTCGCGGACTAGTTGCAAACGATATTTTTTAACTCTGCTTGCGAGAAACTAGGGTTTTCTGACGCTTTAAGGTTAGAAAACCCGTGTTTCGCGCACGCAGTGTTAAAAAGAAATTATTGATAGATTTCTAATCGTAATAAAAATTCTTATCATAAACCCGCTTGTCTATATACTTGTTAGAAAGAGAAGCTTCTTGATAGACAATTACCCCTTTGGAAGTATTTAAATCTTCATACTTTGAGAATATACAACGATTTTCTGTGTTAGAAAAAAAGTCAAACTTGCATTTTCAAAATGTAACTATTCTGTATTTTTTGTTTTTTCAATAACGTCGCCCCAGCGCAAGGAGATATCTCTTGAAACTCGAGAGGCATTCCTGCGCTGGAGCAACTATAATATATCATAATTTTTTGAAATAGTAACTATTAGGCGCGCTTCGCGCGCGAATGATCTTCCATTTTGAATTACTGTAAATTATGTGAGGGGGAGGGGTGGTCTTACAAATTTTTACGTAATAATTATTTGCGCGAGAGTAGCCCAAAATAAAATTGTTGGGTCTGTAATCTAATTGAAATTTCTTCTAAAAAATTAACAAAATGAGTATTTATATGGCGTATAACATAACATACTTTTTCGCACATTTTTTAGTGCGCAAAAAGCGTTTTTGGACACTTGTGCGCGGTAAAATGCCCCATTTTGAACACGGGTGTGCGGTAAAACGCCTCATTTAAGTGAACGTATTTTTCGCCTACTATTGCATAAAATTTTGTATGCAACACGTGCCCAGCTTTTTGCGCAGTGTGCGGAAAAGGACACGAGTGCCGGTCATGCCGCGTTTTGGGCACTTGTTGCATAAATAACTATTACTTCGTAGCTGACGATGTAATAAAACACTACACTAATAACTGATCTTCATTGTTCTTATGAATATAAATCGTAAAAGTTGAGGTCAGATGAAGTTTAATTTATTTATACGTATATTTCATACTTCATATTTTTATAATCATAAGAAAGAGAATATATTTGTTTATAAGTTCTATTTGATTACTTCATAAATAATTTTAATTTTAGAAAATATTTAATTAAAATGTTGATTTAAAAACAATGATTTGATTTCATTTAATTTACCATTAAATTTAAAAAAAAATAATTTGATTATTACGGCTACTATAGGGGGAGGGGGATGGGGGGGGGACCAATTATTAATGNTCATTACGTGGGGGGGGGGGGGGGGGTCACAAAACACGTGAAATCTCATTACGTAATTTATGAATGGCCCCACTAAGCTCTTTTTGTTTCGTAAACGGCCAGCGTTGTCAAGATTATAATCTAAAGAATAGCAAATAGTTCCAGATTTCTGAGAGTACTTCGAAAGGCGCTGCTTGCATCTTTAGCTTTCTAAAAGAAAACATAAACAAACTGTATGTTAGTTTGTACTACAACGACTGAGATAAAGTAGAAAGAAAATTAAATTTATCAAACAATGTCGAATTCAGACGATCCAACAGAAAAAATAGTATTTAAGAAAAAAAGCAAAAACAAATGTTTACGTCAACGAAAAAAATCGTCCAGTGACAGTGAGCAAGAAGATCCTGAAATAAGGTGAAAATTTATTTAGCTAAAAGTTAATAATGATCAATTATTCTTGATTTTAAAATTTGTTTTTATTTGTGACAGTTCCAAATTGGAAGAGCTTAAAACAATCCAAAAAATTAGAGAACGACAAAAAGGAGTAGACATTGTAACCTTGGCACTTGGAGAAACAGCACCAAAAGATCCAATAGCTGTGAGTATTAATTCATAATGATGTTCTTTTCAAAAAATTACAATTGTTTAACACATTTTGATCTATTCTTGGTACAGTCTGATACGTTCCGTATAAAAATAGGAGGGATGGTAAATATGGCTTCATTGAAAAATGCAAACTTGAAGCAAGATACTTATGATACTTCTATTGGAACACAGTTTAATGCAGAAACAAATAAACGTGATGAAGATGAGGAAATGTAAGAAAATATTTACTCAAAATTATTTTGATACAATACATATAAAGTGTGCATATAATTTATATACTTTTAGGGTAAAATACATTGAAGAAGAATTAGCAAAAAGGAAAAATAAAACATATTCTGGAAAAAATGAAGAAGATGGAAATCATGATAATATATATTGTTCACCAGAAGAAGCTGCTCTTCGAGCAGTTCCAGAATACTTAAGACAAAGTACTTCACACAAAAGTGAAGAAATGTTATCAAATCAAATGCTCTCTGGTATTCCAGAGGTTGATCTTGGTATTGAGTAAGTACTAGTTGGATTGCTCTTTTAAGAATTTGTTCTTATTTTACATTTTTTATGTTCTACTTTTAGAGCTAAAATACGAAATATTGAGGCAACAGAAGAAGCAAAAATGAAATTACTGTGGGAAAAACATAAAAAAAAGGATGCCCCATCACAATTTGTACCAACAAATATGGCAGTAAATTTTGTGCAACACAATAGATGTAAGCTAATCGTAATTTTCAATATTATTTTACATAAATTTTAAATTTCCAAATTTCAAGGGTATAAATTTATTTTTCAGTTAATATCGACGATGCTGATGTACAAAAAAGAAAACGAGAAGCTGCAGCTCAAAGAGAAGCAAAGAATAGAGAAAAACGAAAAGACAATGATGAGAAAGCAACAGATGATTATCACTATGAACGATTCAAAAAGCAATTTAGAAGATTTTAAAATTTAGTATTATGTATATAAGAACCAACTATTTCATTATAGATTGTAATATAGTTAATGAAATTGTTATTGTAATTAATTTTTAACAATTAAATTCATAATAAGTTTGAGTAAATAATTTTGTATAATAATAATTGTACTAATAAATTTTATTAATATTTACAAACTAAAATTATGTATATATCATATTGTAAGTACCATAGGTGATGTCAGTAGGTCAAGCTTTAATTGAGCGAAATCTCGAGGGAACAAGTGCAACGTCTGACTTTTCATCACTTGATTAGCTTAAATCACTGTAGCTGATGCATTCATCTGTTTCATATGCTAAATACTTCAAAGTCCCATTGGAATAAAGTAAAAAAATTTATTTTGAATCCAATTACAACATAGAAATGATTTCATTAAAAAAACAAAAAAGTCACGAAGGTGTCATCTTAATAATTAAAAGTAATTTAAACTGACCATAAGAAAAATGAGCGTGCAACATTAAAGACTGTATAGATTTTACTTTAAAGTGTGAAAAAACTTTAAATATTCACATATTTAGGTCATTCATTGACTTTCGTATTGAAATTTAAAATTTTTTATTCGAATAAATTTTTCCGCAAAACCAACTAGTACATTGTAGTATTTAATCAAAGCTCATTGCTGTGTGAAGATGCAACCCGTCACGCATAAGCTTATCATTCACGCTCGGTCACACACGCAGCATGGGTTTTTCCTCCCCGCTGCCCTCTCTGCTCCGACTGTACGCATTGCATACCCCACCCGTTTGCAGCTTTTACACTCGAGTCTTACAACAGCAGACACTCCATCATCGCTATTCGAGCGTCAGACTTTTTACAGCCAAGCGTAAGCTCATAACTATTTTCTATACACACACGCGTATACGCACGTAAGCAAGTTGTCTATCTGTTTTAGCATCCCCTCGTACAAAAAAAGAACGCGGACAGCGAGCCTACAGTGTCTTCTGCGGTGTGCTTGGTTATGCTACGTTGACTGCTAACGCAAAAGTTCGTCATATTTTTTACTCTTGATTGTGATTCAAGTTGTTGAATTAAAAGGTCAACATGAATACCTGCGGATTCGTTACTTGTGGGCCCAACGAGGCACTTGTAGTGTCAGGTAATTATCATCAATTACGTTTATTCTTCTCGGAATTGGCTATTAATTTCATAAATACAGAATGTATAGCGCTGATATCTATATGAGTCATACATGAAGAACGTCCAACTCGCTTGATCGAAAATCAATTTTACATTTTTATGTTTTTAACGATTTCATGCCATCTGCAGTTAATCTATAGTTTATTTTCGCTACCAGTAAATATGATAAATTTAAAAAAAAAATTAATTAGTATACGAAAAATTTAATTTTATTTTCAATATGCATACCATGTATACTATGCATAGATTTATTCAGTACACTTTTTCTTGCTTGAACTTAATTGAATAATTGAATGTACTACTTCTTAACTAGGGAGTTGAATATTATAATTCTAGTCATTCAGGCAAGTTTTGTAAGAATTACAAAGAACATAAGAATTTTATGATGACCTGATTTGATTCTTATCTAGCAAATGTGTGTTTTGAAAAAAACTCAAATCTATGCTCACCCAATGATTGAATACTTTACAACAATTTCTTTCATGTAACTTTCATTGATAGATTATAATATATTTTTCATAATTTTCTGAATATTATGTTCAATAACTTTTAATTTATAACTTAATTCATTAATCTTTCAAGGATGCTGTTATGGAAAACCTTTATTGGTTCCTGGAGGCAGAGTATTTGTTTGGCCTATTGTTCAACAAGTTCAAAAGTAAATAATTTAATCCATTTTTATTACCATAAATAAATTTACATAAAATAATTTATCTTCAATTTTAGGATATCTCTGAACACCATGACTCTGCAAGTTGAAAGTCCTACAGTTTATACTTCTCAAGGTGTTCCTATTTCTGTTACTGGCATAGCTCAGGTACCTCAATTACTTATTCTATTTTTATTTATGCATTATCAAGCAAATGATGCAGTTTGTTTCATTTCATTTTTTATTAATAGGTGAAAATACAGGGTCAAAATGAGGAAATGTTATCAACCGCTTGTGAGCAATTTCTAGGTAAATCAGAAGAAGAGATCCATAATATTGCACTTGTTACTCTTGAAGGTCATCAAAGAGCTATTATGGGAAGCATGACTGTTGAAGAAATCTATAAAGACCGTAAAAAGTTCAGCAAGGAAGTTTTTGAAGTTGCAAGCAGTGATCTTGTTAATATGGGAATCACAGTTGTATCATATACCCTTAAAGATATTAGAGATGAAGAGGTGAGTGTGAGTAAACTGTATTGATTAGTAGATCAATACTTGAAAATTTAATATAAACTTACAAATAATAATAAAAATATACAGTAGATATAGTAAATGTACTGTAGTATAGTTATTAAGTAAGTAGTAAAGGAATACCCTTACAGTATTTAATATATTTTTGAGTATCAACTTTGGCTGATTGTACATTTTGTTTGCTAAAATAATATTCTGATTATTTTATTTTTTACCATTTTTAATATTGTCTTCTTGAAAAAAATTTTTGTTTTGCTACAATCAGGGTTACGTAAAGGTAGGTACAGCTAAAGATAGTGGGGTTACTGCTATTATTGCACCATTTTTTTTCACTTTTTTTAAAAATTGAATCACAGAATTTTTGGCTACTCAAATTCAGCTAACTTGACAAATTATTAAACTTGATAGATATTTTATTTCTATAGATATTATAATCTTCTTTAATTTATTTTTATTTTTTTACTTTTACCTTGCTTATATTGCTTCAATGTATCATAAATTGTTGCCAGATGACAATCAAAAATTCATATTCAAGTTTATTTTAACATTATTTATTTTAAAAATTATTTTAAAATTTTTCGAATGCATTTTGGAGTTTGGAAAAAATTAATGGACCAAAGCGTTTAGAAAACATTAAATAAGAAATATTCAATAGTCATCTGGCAATATTTTTTGACTTACTTGAGTTATCTAAGAAAGGGGGGGGGGGAGCAAAAAAATGATCAAAATAAATTAAAGGACGCACTCTAATAGACATGCCCTTTAACTCCAAGTGATTTTTAAGAGTGATCCTTTTTTTTTAAATATATATTTTAAAAAATTCAATAATTGCATCAGAAAATTTGGATTTCACGAATTCTATTTCTAGTATATTTTGTATTTATCGATACATTTTAATCTAGGAAAAAATGTGTGTTCACTGTGAACCGACGCAAAAATTTCACTTATTATAGACATGAAAAAAAGTGAAACTTAAATTTTGTAAAATATCATGTATTTTTTGATTTTGTAGGGATATCTGAAAGCACTCGGTATGGCTCGTACGGCAGAGGTCAAACGTGATGCGCGAATCGGTGAAGCTGAAGCTCGTCGTGATGCTCAAATTCGAGAAGCTATAGCTGAAGAGCAACGTATGGCCGCCAGATTCTTGAATGATACGGAAATAGCAAAAGCCCAACGCGATTTTGAATTAAAGAAAGCTGCTTATGATGTTGAAGTTCAGACTAAGGTAGGTTTCGAATTTTCATTTTTTAAATTACATCTAATACTAGTAACAAACCAATTTTCTCGTTGTAAATTTTGAGCATTTCTTTTTACTGTTGCAATACTGATGTATCATAACGTTTTCCAGAAAGCTGAGGCTGAAATGGCCTTTGAACTTCAATCAGCTAAAACGAAGCAGCGAATTATGGAGGAACAAATGCAAGTCAAAGTTGTAGAAAGATGCCAAGAAATTTCTGTTCAAGAGCAAGAAAAACTGCGTCGAGAAAAAGAACTAGAAGCTACTGTTCGCCAACCAGCTAATGCTGAAAAATACAGGTATTTATTAATTACCAAGCAAAAATATCCCCATAATAATTACAATTTATTCGTTCAAATTTACAGACTCGAAAAGATGGCAGAAGCCAATAAACTCAAAACTGTTATGGAAGCTGAGGCTGAAGCTGAAGCAATTAAAATTAGAGGCGATGCTGAAGCACTTGCCATTGAAGCTAAAGCGAAAGCAGAAGCTGAACAAATGGCGAAAAAAGCTGCTGCTTGGAATGAATATAAGAGCGCAGCTATGATTGATATGATGCTTGAAACTCTACCAAGGGTATTAAAAAATAACTGTTTACATCTAATTTCATGTGGAAGCTTACATTTTTAATGAATTTGTTTTTCTTTTTTATAGGTTGCTGCCGAAGTTGCTGCTCCTCTATCCCAAGCCAAGAAAATTACAATGGTATCTAGTGGCAATGGAGCTATCGGTGCAGAAAAGTTGACCGAGGAAGTGTTAAGCATCGTGGCTCGCGTCCCAGAGCTTGTTAAGACTATGACCGGTGTCGACGTCGCAAAAGTATGTGTTCGGAGTCACTGACTCGACGTTCATCCATCATGCTTGAACACCCGAAATCAGAAAGAATTTCCTAACAGCTCATTGCGTCATAAAACTAACATACCAATACCATCGTCAACTCCTTCTTCTTCTAACTCGTCTGATTCTATTTCTTTCCAGTCTGTTCACGCAGCGTAAAGCAGTATTAAAAAATCAAAGGAATGATGACAATGCATCGGGGGACTCCTTTACCCAAAAATCGTCTATGTACTCCTCAAATTTTATTTACAATTTTATATACAATATTTATTTGGAGAAATATTTTTACTTTGGATTATTTATACATTTCCAACTTTTACTATTCCAACCATCATACAGGTAAGAAGGCAGATATCGATTTTTATTCCTGAAACTAACTAAAGGTATTCCGGTTATGTTTATATAACAAATAGCATATAGAATTCTATTGTTAATAAACATAAAAATTATTTCTGCTGTCTACTTAACTATGAAACTTTTATTGTAATGTAATGCAATATAGCATTCAATATTTTTTGTGAAGTATAAACTAACATTCACGGTATGGATGAAAAATTATGTGCACGTTAATATTGAATATGTGTTCTACGTAGTTAGTGATTTAAATGATAATCTTCATTAACGGTAATCTGTAGTTTGTGAGTTCAATTATAAAAAGTTATTAAGAATAATAATCCTGTCACATTCTAATTATTTCTGAACAAATATTTCGAAATTCTTTCTATGCGTCCAGAAAATGATTTCTAAAAAGTATTGGAAAAAGTTTTATTGACACGAAAAAGGACAGGACAGAAAATTGTGTGAATAGAAACAATTTTCTCTTTAAAGAAATAATTTCTTGACGCCACATTGTGCCGAGTATTATTTTTTTTTATTTTTACGTAAAAAAGATAATTTACTAATGTATAAGCAGAAGTTGGCTTGATAAGTGTACTGACACCATTTGGTGCACTCATTATTGAGATAAATTTATACAGATTATTGATAAAAGTAAAATAAAAATACTAATATGAAAATGTATTTTTTTTACCTGAATCATTATTGACTAAATAGTATTTTATTCAAAATAAAAATTAAGTAATAAAATACGTAGTAGATATTCTTGTTGAAATTAAAAAATAAAATTGTTTAGATAAAGTAATACATGCACATCATGTCATTCAATTTAATTAAGTTTTAAAAGTATCAATGCTTAAAGCAACTTTTTTAAGGCACTTGACATTATAAAATATTTATTTATCAGCTATTGCAATACAAATGTACAAAAGAATTTTCAATGACACGAAAAATTCTTTTTAAGGCGCAATAAATGAATGAATTAATCAGTAAAAAACAAATTGAAATAGTAGTGTTACCTACGATACTATGCCTTTGATGTCAATATTCTCTAGTCTCAGAAAAGAACATATTAATTTTTGCAGTATTTATGTACGAAATAAACATGTAAGAATTAAATCTATTAACAGATGTATCGATAATTTTTAAGTATATATTTCTCTTTAAAAAAATTTACTCAAATAACAGTAATTTTACGTTAAGGCTCGATCCACATAAGCATTGTGAACAACAAATAAATAACCAATTTTGATTATTAATTAATTCATGTAATGTTTTAATATTTATTTAATCAAACCCAAATATTTCTATTATTAAGAAAAAAGATTATAAGATTTATAGATTTTTTCACGATGTTGAACTTTTTTTTAGTTGATAAAGAAAAAATAAAAAGTAAAAAATTTGTGAATTTGTGTAAGATTACTATTCCTTAATAATACCTATTTTTATAAATTCTAGAAACATATAAGTACATCAGTAAATATACTTTTATATTGTTTCGTATTCGCTTGAAATTTTTTATTTTTTAATAACATTTTTCATTGCTTTTTAAATAGAATATTTCAATTCATAAGGAAATAATAAAATTACGAATGAACTAAATTAATTAATTTCAATAGATACAGTTCATTTTTTTTAAATTTTTCCCACTTTAACACATAAAAAAAGAACGATAACCGATTCACGTAATACGTATCATGATTCAACGCAAAACATTAGACAGTCGTATTGTGTCGGTTTTCCGTTGTCAACTGAGAAAATTTTGGCATAGCTATCAGCATAGTTTGTGATCATAACCGGATTAATTATTATGCTCATTGCATCATGGGTGAACATGGAGCAGGTAAAGCATTTTTAATCGATTTTCTTGCGGGTGGAATATCGGCCGCAGTAGCTAAAACGGCCGTCGCGCCGATCGAAAGGGTCAAGTTATTACTACAGGTTCAGCATGCCTCCAAACAGATATCAGCCGATAAACAGTATAAAGGTGATTATTTTATGAGCATATCCTTTGAAGTTTTAGTAATGAACGGTTTTTTATAATAATACTTCCAGGGATCTTGGATGTTCTGATTAGAATACCCAAAGAGACTGGATTTTTCAGTTTTTGGAGAGGAAATATGGCCAACGTCATAAGATACTTTCCTACCCAAGCTTTGAATTTCGCTTTCAAAGATAAGTTTAAAAAACTTTTTTTGGATGGAGTTCCAAAAGAAGATTTTTGGAGGTATTTTGCTGGTAATTTGGCTTCAGGAGGAGCAGCTGGAGCTACTTCACTATTATTTGTTTATCCCTTGGATTTTGCCAGAACAAGGTTGATAAATAATATTTGCTCAATAAAGCACAAATTTTCTTTATGTTTCTGAGTCAAAAACTATATTCCAGATTGGGTGCGGATGTAGGCAAAGGTGATAAAAGAGAATTCAAAGGCACATGGGATTGCATATCCAAAGTAATGAAATCTGATGGACCAATTGGCTTGTACCGGGGTTTCAACGTTAGTGTGCAAGGAATAATTATTTATAGAGCAAGTTATTTTGGATGCTATGATACAATCAAAGCAACTTACTTGGCAGATATGAAAAATCAATCTTTTTTCACAAATTTTTTAGTTGCTCAAGTATGTATTCATTTTCAATTAATACTTAAATTAATACTAATGCATTATGATTAATATTCAAGGCAGTGACAAGTTTTTCTGGAATCACATCTTACCCTTTTGATACTGTACGCAGAAGGATGATGATGCAATCCGGCAGGCCTGCCGAAGAACGAATGTATAAAAATACTTTAGACTGTTGGTTCAAAATAGCTAAAACAGAGGGAATGACTGCGTTTTTCAAAGGAGCTTTCTCAAATATACTGAGAGGAACAGGTGGTGCACTTGTTTTGGTATTTTACGACATAGTTAAAGAATCAATTGATGATGCTTTAAAACCTTGAATGTACCAACTTACATTACCAATGCTTTTATTAATAGATGTTTTAAAATAAGTTACATTATTATGAGTTAAAATATATACTTCATGGAATAGTTCCTTATATAAGTATATTGTACTTAATGTGTTTAATGTTTAAAGAAACTTTAAAAAATCATAATATTTACATTTATCTATAATTTCTCTCATTATTCAACATTTCTTATCATAAATAAATAAATTTATTTAAAAAAAAACATGACTGCCCAGGTGTCATTTAATGACTTAATCCAAATTAATTGAGCATTGTATGACGATCATAAATGTTACGCCTTTGTTCTCTGACTTGCCGTTTCCATTTATCTTGTTGAAGACCAACTCGATTCAAAACATTCCCTCTCACACCCATTGGATGCGACATTCCAGGTGCAACAGAAGTATCATCCTATGGAACATAAATAGATTAAGATTTTTAACAATTTAAAAAAAAATTAGAGGGACAAGGTCCAAATTATCAAGTTGCATAAATAGTCACAAACAAAAAAAAATGTAATTTATTGAAAAAGTAGTTACAAAAAAAAAAATTGTATTTATAGAAAATGTTCAGGTTCTGATTTGAATTTCTTGCATTAACTTTTGAATTCCTCTTTCAAGGGACAATTTATTCAATGGAAAAACTAGGATTTGGGAGAGTGTTAACTGTATGCATAGCAATATCATTGCCCTCGGTTATTACCTCTTCATTATTATGTTCTTGATATCCTCCAACTCCGCCTGTTGCTTTGTGTAATCGCTTATTAAGAAATGGTTCCAAACATATTAAAAACAGCATATAAATGACTAATAATGATATAACCCATATAACAATTATAACTACAATCTGAAATTGAACAAAAAAAGGGGTCAATAGAGAGTTATCAGAAAAGCATTTTTTAAATAAAATCTTCATGACTACCTTAATAATAGTTGTATTTCTATTTTCATATTTACAATCACATCTAGGGCAATATATTTGCTCTTTACCCTGCAGTTTATCTCCTATTTTAGGTAAAACCACTCCATCGCAATCACTAGGGATAACATATCATAGTAAACAAATTGGAGTGATATATTTAATTAATATTTTTTTAAAAAACAAGACTCGAAAACCCACCATTTATCCGCTGAAACGTTCGTAACGAAATTCAATACTCTTTTATCACTAGACGTGTTATTCAATACGGAATCAATGTTCGGGCAAATACACTTGCATCTTTTGTCATCATATGAATCAGCCTAAAAGTTATAAACAAGCAAGTCAAACTATCACAGATAAGTAATTACGTTATATTGGAAAATTAAATTATTATTTTTGCTAACCTGACACTGAGTAAAGTAAAGCATTAGTAAAACTGTACAGATGAGTTTCCACATGTTGTAATAATTATTAATTGCACTTGCAGTTCGCGTAATTTTTATGTCCACATGAAATGGATTTTTCGGTCACACACTGAGGTAAGTCATTGAAATGTCTAAACTATCATTTTCCACAGAAAAATTAACCGTCGTTACAATGAGGTAATTAATAAACGTCAAAAGCAAACACCCATTAACTCAGTCTTTACAAGTACGTAACAACAAAAACAACATCGCAGCAGGACAAGCTACTATATTACTGAGTATCAAGTGTGATTGTCAGAACAGACGATGCGAGTCATCAAATAACCTGCAGATGGCGCCTATGAGCAATTTACCATTGGTTCGTAAATGAATCCGAAATTCCGAAGTAATTCGAACCCACTCCTAAAATTGTGAGTTTTGACAGATGATAGTTCATATTACTTTTTAGAATGGAGTTGAAAAAAAGGTAACGCTAATACAAGAAATTTTATGAAATAATTTCATTTTTTATTTCATGTAAATTTTACATTACTTTAAATTTATAGATACAATTTTTGCGAAAGCATTTGATAATACATTTTTCATACATAAATAAAATTGAGTCTAGAAATAAAATTTTTATCTGTAATATTGTAACAACGGACAACTATAAATCACTGGAGTTTATTAATTGATACATATCTATTAAAGTAAAAGTTAAATAGTTCATAAAAGCAATAACCAAATGTGATAACAAGAACAAACAATATGTAAGTATATGATGCATATAAATTACTTTTTATTTAAAAATAACAGTATGGAATGATCATTTCCATTATGAAAGTATTTGATATAGCCTGCATGTTAATTTGCAGATGGAATTAAGTGTTATTTTAAATACCTATACAATGACTTTTAACTGATACATAATTAGACTTATAAATAAATTATAATTTAAAATACTTTGATCCTGTATTAAGAAAACTGGTGCAAAAATATTTTGTGTCAAATAAGTTATAATTTTTTGTAAAACATTTTTATTTAGCTAAAAATTGAAGATTTTCTATCATTTCAACAAAAAAGGTGGAATTTTAATTTGATTCAAATAAAGTAATTTGAAAAATACTTAAATTGTTTCAAAATTCAAGCTTCAGTTATGGAAAATTTTTATCAAAGACCATAAAAATTTTTAATTTTAGCCAATAAATAGAATATAAATTGATAATTTCATACATGTGATCACAAATTTTCAACAACATAGTTTCCATTATGTTAACATACAATCTGCATTCTCTTTAGAATCAGTTTGTTGTATTCAACTGTAATAATTACAATGATTCATATGAATAATTAGCAATTACCTTCGATTTCGTATAAACTTTGTGGAATTAACTCTAGGATGAAGAAGAGCCTTTCCATGCAATGATACCAATTAAAATAGAAAGAATGATGGCACCAATAAGTACTAATATAAACTTCTTTTTTCGTAATTTATTTTTGTAAGTTGATGCTTGTCTGAGTTGAGTAGATCCTTCATTAACAAATACTTCAGTTCTTTCTACTGATGCTTCAATGGAATCAATAGTTTCAGCTTGTTCATGTACAAGGGCTCCAAGCTCTTTGAATATTTCATTCACAGTGTATATATCACTCTAAAAATTAAAATTTAAAATCAAATTATTTAAATTAATTTTTTTTGCCCATCATTTTTTATGCAATATAAATTTACTCACTTCAAGTTTACGAATATTTGCTTCTTGCTCTTCTAAGACTCTTATGTTTTGTTCTTCTTGTTGTTGCTGTTGTTGTAGCTGTTTTTGACTTCTATTATCTTGCAATTCAATGAGTGTTTCCACTTTCTTTTCACCAAAAACTCCTATTCCCACATTGGCCTTCGCCTTTTTTACCATATCCTTTTCCTTAGATGCAGCTAACCTTTGGACTGTCTGAAAGTAATAAAATAAATTTACAGTATTGAAAAGTGGACAAAAAAGGTACATATAAATGGAAAAAAAATTATTATCAGTTACTTGGAAATTATTAAGTGCTGCCATAAATTCATCTTGAAGTCTTTCCTTTTGCATTTTATTTTGTCGCTGCTCTCCAGGGCTGATGGATCCGGAATTTGCTAATAAACTCAATTCTTTCAGATGGCTAGTGGTATCTTTAGCAAGTTGTTGAGTATAGTGTTGAATCTGATGTCTGTTAATAATAAAAAAAATATAGATAAAATTGAAGAAATGGTATTTGAATAAAATATTTTTCATTGGGTTAGGTTACTTACAAATGATTGCGTAGCTCTTGAGAATCGCTAGAGCTACCAAGTTGGTTAACCATTTTTTGCATTGAAGAAACTACAATAATAATGAAAATTATAAATATTTGTCACCAAAGTTTTTTTCAACAACAGTAATTCAAAGTTACCATTTTGTGATATTTTCAAAATTGATGTAGTTACACTTTGGGCTAATCTACTAAAGTCTTGCTCTCTCGTAGGACCACCGTTGTGATAAGAAGAAAATCCACCTTCCATCGTGACAATTGGAAACTCACTTTTTTCAGTACAAAAACGCACGTCTACGATGATATATGTATCGTGTACGGTGGATATGAGTAAAAGATAACGATGATTCACTCGAAGCTTGCAAGCGAAATTTGAGTAAAATCGACGCAGAAAAATGATATAATAACACTTTTGAAGCACTACGTATGGTGCATCGAATCCTCAACGGAAGCAGAAAAAAATCGATACAGTTGGAAAAAAAGTTACATTTATGGGGAGTCCGTCGCGACGCGTATATGAATGATGCGTGCTGGTTGTGAGAGCGCAGGCTGTGATGCAGCTCGAAGTTCGCCTCGTCAGCTTAATAAACTGCTATTCATAATGTCGCAGCGCAACACATACCTTGTTATGAATATCTATATATACATATATATATGTATGTATATATATGTACATCTATTTGCCACAAACAGTATATAGGTGCAGCATGTCAGATGTATATAAGCCGTGTTATCTTGGACACTTCGAGCCCGATATACTGATTCTCAAATCCTCTTTCTTTTCGAAACTGTGCAGCAACCTATACCTGTCCTGCACCAAGACGGCGCGTGATGATAACGATAGAATGCACATATAAGTAGACAAATGTTAACATATCTCTATATCTATGGATTCTAATATATAATACAAAATCAACTTTTAAAGGTATCCTCATAGATAAGTAGATGACAGTTCATCTAATTCGAACGATCTGTCTTATCAATTTCGGAGCGAAAAGATGATTCGCCTAGATCGTCATTGTAATTATCTGCGGGTTAAAATATAGGCGTAAATATAATGCATGTATGCGTAGTCGAGACTGGCAAATACCGCTTACCGCAATTTGCAGCAAAGCCTATTGAACTAGCTGCACCCATTATACTTCATGATCATTACATTCGCAAGTTATATTAATTATCTCGATCGCAGATGAAGCGCTCCCATGAATGTTGCTCATTTGAAGTTTGCAGACAGAAGTTTTCGTTTACAAAAATATCAATGACACGTTTAACTTTTCATTGAAAAAATATTACCGAAGAAATTAAAATCTTACAATTTTTTTATAACAATACCTCCAATAATTACATTTTTCAAAATCATGTTCAATTAAAAACATTAATCTGTTTACGGCCAAATAATATTTGGCGCAATTTTCATAATCTATTATAAATTTTTTAAATATTCAATTGAAATTGACTCTTTAGGAATTTTTTAGGGATCTGATTTGAAAATATCTTTGTGTTTGCGGTCAGCTGCTTACGAAAGATGGCGAACATTTCGGGGGGAACGTAAATATCTTTAAAAAAATACAGTTCAAACGTGTTTTCGGATAACTCAATTAATTGTGCGTGCGAGTGAAAAAAGTTTATTTGTTATTGACGGTGATAACTCAAAAATTGTGAAGTGTAAAATTCGTTGAACTGATAACTCATTTTGAAGAATTTTTCTTTTCTGTTACTAGGTAAGTAGCCGTTAACTGCGTTCAGGTACATTTAAAATAACCTCCAACGGACTTTCACTTTTCAACTTTTTAAGGATTTGATTTGAATATTTCGCAGCATTAACGTGTCATACATGTTCTCATTCATTCTTATGCAATGATGCACATTTTTTTAATGATTGCACATTTACATTTAATATAGGGCTGGTAATTAAAACATTAATTGAGCTTTTTATTACATTATCTTTAAGAATAAATGCATTTTATTTATAGCTTATTTTTTACAATATCATAACATTCTCAATAAGCTGCAATCTCCAGCAGTTATTTTGTCTCAACAAGCATATTTCACATAGTGTTTCTTCGTAATCTATTATACACAGATTTTACAGAATCAAATGTCTTCATAAGATTCAGGTTGAAGCGTAATACTTAAAAAAGTCTAAGAATTAACTTTATTTACTTATGGAATTTTATTGATAATATTCATGTTGAATGTGCAAGGTAAAACTAACTTTTAAAAATAAGTTGTGAATGAACTTTTTAATTTCTTGTCAATTAACGTAGCACATCAACTATAGACAATAGATAGCAGGTTTGTCTGGACTCACCTATAGGGACTATGATTACAATGTAATATTGAAAATTGTTACAAGATCAACATAAGCCACCCTCATAATCTTCTTCATCTTCATTTCCCTCTGGAGGAGCTGATTGACTAGGTTCAGGGTTTGAATCAAAGTTTGATTCTGCTGCAGAAGCTACATCAGTTGAATTCATATTTGATGATGAAAATGTTCCCTAGAATATATTCAAAATAAGCATGAAATCACAATCATCAATTCATGATATAAACTTATTTTTCCAAAATTTCAATTTCTTACTTGATTAACTTCAGCTTCAACTGTTGCTGGGCCAGCTGTATTATTTACATTAGGTGAAATATATGATGGGGCAGCATTTGCTCTTACACCAGCTGGTGGAACTGCATACTCCTGTTGTGGCAATGCAAGAGTTCGTGCTAGCTTTGCATACTCTATATCCATGTGTTTAATAAAAGGACTATTCAGAGCTGATCTTGCAGCATCAGCATCTTCACTATCATAAGCTTGTAATAACATTTCTAATGTTTGCACCTGAAAAATTAAAATCAACATCTTAATATTAAAATTTTCTTGATGTTTCACATAAAAATGAATAACTTCTTCTGTTCAAAACAAGCTATTTTTTGAAAAATATTTTAATTATATTAAAGTTACCTCTGGAGCTTCACAGTATCCTCCAAACTCTTTAAATGCTTTTTCAGCAGCAATCTGATCACCACGAGCCAATTGAACTAAAACCAGCACTACTGCTAGTCTACCTACAGATGGTGTGTGATCAATTTGTTGGTGCATTCCAATTTCTCTGCGAACTGCATCAGCTGCTTGATCATATTTACCTAGTTTAACTAATAGTCTCGCTACTTTACTCATGTATTCAGCTGCTTGTCTTGGACTATCTTCTCCCTATTTATCATAATTAAAAATGTTCAAGTATAATAGATGAAATTTTTGTTAATAACATCAGATTTTGAAAAATATTCATACCAAAACGATCTCTGCAGCTCTACTATATAACTCTAGAGCTTGATCTGGTAAAGTTTGTTCTATTATTTTACCAGATTTGTCCAAAACAGTGGCTCCAGATTCAGGTGAGCCATGTTGTTGGTAAAGTGAACAAGCATTGTGAGCTAGTTTAGGTATACCTGATAATTGATTAAGTTCTCTGAGGCACAGAACCACTTGTTCATAACATCTAAAATCATTATCAAAGGAATAATCATTACATCATTAGTAAAAATCAAAATTGATATAATTTTCTGCTTACTTTGCTGCTTGAAACCAAGATCTATTTTCTTTATAACACTTTGCAGCAAGCATAAGACATTCTTTACACTGCTCATGATTTTTTACAACCCTGAAGCAGGTAGCTGCAATTTAAAAATTTATTATGTGAAAAATGGATGAGTCTACATCAATACATGAGTCATAAAAACATGCATAATGTGTCTTATTTAAAGTAGATTACTCACCTGCTGCAGAATATTCGTCTGCTGCAGAATCAAAATCTGGTCTCCATTTGATTAAAGAAGTCTTCAAACTGTTAATAATCAATTGCAAAAGATTTTATCGATTTGAAGTCACGATTGAAAACAAATTAATTTCTAGGTCACTTACCACTTTTCAGCGTTTCTGATGTGGGCGTTCCCCTCTTCGATTTTCGACATAGCTCTGCGAATTTTGGTTGAGGTCTAAGTTGACCCAATTAAAGGATCTTCCGTAAGAATTAATAAATCACTTTTTTTATTATCATATAAGCATTCAGCCACTCGTCAATATCCGTACACACTTTATGTGTCACATACGTGTGTAAAACTGCTTTGTTGTGTATATAGACTAGTTAGTTGCAGACGACGCAATTGACTACTGGCAAGTGGCAAAACACACAGACACTCAGACACTAGCTGAAATTGCAACGCGCTTTGAGTTGAGAGGGAGAAGATTACTATACTTCAAAAATATTCACTTTTTCCTCGTTTCTTTAATCGCACTTTTTACAGAAATTTTTTCTCTGGGTTGTGTTTTTAAACTCTAGAATCAAACATTGCCTTTATTTCTGATATTTCTGATGAAGTACAGACATCGACTTGACATTGGACCATAGAGCTCGTCCTTTTCCAATAATATCTTGCTGCTGCAGGATTATCGGAGTTTTCATTGTTAATATGGTAGCCCTGATTATTGAACTTGAAGCAATGCGCATGTCAAACCTTGCACGAGTTGATTTTCAATGACGATTTCTGTGAACTGTTATTATTTCATAAAATTTCTGAGCGATAAAAATTTTGGATTTTCAATTTTTTCTATCCCCTTCTAATCTATCATAATTAATGATTTCATTAGTTTGTAAAAACTAAAGAAGAATTATTTCAATTCGCGTACAACCCAACTTCGAACTCCGATCTCACGCCAAATCCACGTTTGAATTTCATGCCTGTCGTGGGATTCAGGGGCGCTCGTCAGTGCGCTGTGGCTTGTGAGCGTGGTGCATAATCATAATCAGAGCGCTGGCGCGGGAATAGTTGTAAATTAAGTGTCTAGTCGGATCGAAAACAAATATTTAATTGTATCCAAATATATAATATAATCAACTGTAGTGTTTATTATTAATACATAACTAATACTTGTGATTTTTTACATCAAAATTATTTAAAAACACATCGAGGTAAGTATTTAGGTTCATATTATTAGTTGCAATCGTTTGTATATGCACAGATAACCTATATGAAATAATTTATTGTTTTTCACTATTATACTTTAAACGATTATTGGTATGTAACTGAATGATACATTTTTATTTAGATGGCTGAAAAACTAGAAGACTTAAATTTGCCAAATGCTGTTGTTACAAGGATAGTAAAAGAAGCTTTGCCCGATGGTGTCACAGTGGCCAAAGAAGCTAGAGCTGCTGTTGCTAAGGCAGCTTCTATCTTCATACTGTATCTTACATCTTCAGCAAATGTTATTGCAAAGAAAAGCAATAGGAAGACAGTTAGTGGAACAGATGTCATTCAAGCAATGGAAGACATTGAATTTGAACAATTTGTGGAGCCACTCAATGAAGCTCTTGAAAACTTTAAGAAAAATCAAAAAACTAAGAAAGATGCAGCTGCAAAGAAAAAAGAACAAACTAAAGAGGGTGAGGACTCTGGAGAAATGATTGAAGATGAATAGTTCTAATTTAATAATTAAATCTACACTTAAGTATTATAATACTAAATGAATTTATGTATTTTTTATACTGTTTCAATAAATTTTAGTCTTATTTTTTAAGGGAACAATCATAATTTATTTTGAGCAAAATACCTATTATGATGGTATTTTATTTCACAGCAAAAATATTGCAGATAATATAAAAAATTATTAAAAACACTCATGCGCTAAGAATAACTATGATAAAATTTCTCAAATTTGTCACATGTTTAAAAATGTTAAATATTGCTGTATAATAATCTCATTTATAATTTAAACTTTCAAAATATTAATAATAATTTTGGAATAGTTCATGATTTGAAGCAAAATTATTGCCTTGTTATTCTCAATCTGCGCACAATTTTTGCCCTGCACATAGGACACTCTGATGAAATCATTTCTGTACATTTAGCACAACAACAAAAATGACCACATGGTAAATATATGACTTCGCACTGAAATTAAAATAAATAAAAATTTAGTATTTTATTTTTTAATTAAATTTTCCATAGGGTATTGAAAACTTACTTCATAATCCATGCAAACTATGCATTCAGTTGGTGCAGTAGCTTCTATCACATTTTCTTGGTTCGTAGAACTGGTTGAAGGTTCCATTTCTAGTGGAGCTGATGGAATACAGCTATCTCGAGAGTTTAATTTTTTTTCATTTAAATAATTTTCTACTGCCTTTATAATTGCTGATCTGTCAAATTCACTTTTGATACCCATCTAAAGTGTAAACAAAAAAATGAAATTAAAACAAGGTTTAATTATTTCTAGTAGAAAATACTCACAGATTTCAAATGATCTTCATTTAAATCTAAAAGTACCGATGGTAGCGTCCATAACAAAGGTAAACAATGCAATACTCCTGCCATAGCCACATGACGGACTAAAGATGAATCTAATGTTTCCAAAAGCCCTTGAGGCCGAGTTTCTATTAATGTCTGATATTGTAACAACCAAAATGAGCTATCAGTTCTAGATGAATTGTTTCTCTGTTCTTCAATGTGCTTTATAGTATCCAAAAGTTGTTGTCGTCTTTCCTCTTGTTGGTCTAAGAGGCTTAATAAAATCTCACTCAATGTTACTCTTCTGTCAGCGATATCATTCTAAAATAAAATTTTTTCAAATGAGCAATTATGTTAAATTTGAAATATTTAAAAGTAAGACTTACAATATGCTGATTAACTTCCAATTTTTTTCTTTCCAACTCTATACTTGTCAGAGCAGCTAACTGTGACTGTACTAAATGTACTTGTTGCATAATGCTCCATGATCTAGCATCACTGCGCTCAAGTAAAGCAGCTACTACTGCTTTTTGTAATTTTTCATCTTCTTTTAATCGAATTACTAAATCTTGTCGATTTCTTTCTTGATCTTGCATGATTAGCAACAATTGGTCATTGCTTTCAACTTCTCTAAAAATTGGTAAAAAATTTTGTACTTCAAAAAACGAAAAGAAATATAAATATTAAAATTATTCATCAGATATTTAAAACCCTTAATACATCTGCAGTATACTGTAGAATATAATTCAAATGAAAATACTTACAAACTCAATAAAGATTGAGCAGTACTATCTCTAAAAGCTGTATATGCTGCTAATTTCTTTTCTTTAATTAGTTCTTCTTCTAATAGATCTTTCATAGCGACTGTAATACAAAATTATGTTAATAAATTTTTCACAATTTCTTAATTTTATTTGAAGGATACTAGGTGGGGGTTTATTATTTTGTACCCCAATCTTTAAAAGAATTTGTTACTTACTTAATGTGTCTTTAGTTCGATGTAATGATTGTTTCGAGTGACTTCTAGATAGAAATTCCATCTCTTCTCTTTTTTCTATTTCAAATAGTTGAGCCTGAATTTGGCGTTGTTCTTCAGTAGTATGAAGAAATTCTTTTATCACATTATCAGCTTCCAGTTCAGCTACAATTAAAAATTCAATTGACAATAAATGCTTCTTATATTATCTCATTATTTAGACTAAAATATGTATCAATACCATCATTTATAAAAGATAATAATTTCAATCTATTAGAATCTCTTTCATGCTGAACTTTTTCAAGTTCTTTGTCCAAGTGAAATTGTTGATTAGCCAAATCAACTAGAAGTTTTTGCTTATTAACTTTTAATTTACTTTGCAATTCAAGTTCTTGCTGTTTTTGATACTTAATATTTTCTTCAACTTCAATTAAAGCATTTTGTCTTTGCTCCTAATAAAATAATAATTATAAATTATGAAAATACATGTTATAGTTACATCATAGCTTTAAGTTTTAAAAATATGTAGCTAAATTTATTTTATTGGATGACTTTTCACTAGCTATTGACTAATGAATAATTTTCTCATGAATATATATTATATATGATGGTGAGTAACAATAAATAAAAAGTGATAAAAATAAATGAGCTTCAACGTGCCTTCAGTTTCTCTAACTTCTTTAATGTGGCCTAGAAAAAAAATCAATATGAATGAATTAAACATTGTGAGCAACAATGAAACATTGTGTAATGATTATCTATAAAATATTTTGAAATATTTTTTGAAACATCTAATTTAATCACAAATTTGAAAATTTATAAAGAAAAGATTGTATAAATGACTACAGAATTTAACAAAAATATGTAACATAAAATGTGAAATACTATGAAAAAATGTGGATAATTTATTTCAAAAACCTGAAGATCATTGTCCTCTTCGTTGTGTAAAATGTGTTGGTTAATAATATCAGGTACTTCAGTCTTATTTAAAAAATCTTCAGGAGCATAGTCAATACCACATTCATTTGCTAAAAAAGCTATAATCACAATAGTTCCTCCACTTAGTACGCTTTCTGAAGGATAGGAAAGTTTTAATCCATCGATATTTAAATCTGTGATGAGTTGAGCACGACCCAATGATTTGGGTAGCTCGTGCAGGCCTTTATTGTGACTTAAGTCTAAAAATGTAAGGCTTGAAAGTTCTCCTATAGTTTCAGGTAGATATTTCAGCTTATTGTTCGATAAATTTAATATGGAAAGATTCTTCAGAAGAGCAATATCATTTGGCAGTTTAGTCAAACTATTATCTTGTAAATATAGTTCCTTTAAAATAAACGTTCTTTTTTTAATTTTTTCAATATTTAAAAAAAAAAGTTGAGATAAGTTGAGAAACAACGAGCAAACCTTCAATGATACCAAATGAACAATATCAAAAGGCAAAGTAGTCAATTCATTGGAATGCAAATCTAGGGTTGTAATGAGAGATAAGTTCTTTAAGGCACCTCCACCTGAGAGTGATTTCAATTTATTGCTATGCATGAGCAACACTTCTTTTCTGAAAACCTGGCATAATACATATGTACTCGATGGCACATTTTCTAAGTTACATTCTGATATATCATAGATAGGCAATGGGCTCATCTTGGCCTGTATAAAAAGAAACAATGAGTGATTATATGTGGTGCTTAAAAATTGAAAATGAAATTGTTGTACTGTATATTTTATAAGACGCAAAAATTTTCTTCAGATAAAGCTTATTCTATTTTTTTTATGATGTAACGAAGATAACGCGGTGATAAAAAATTTCCAAAAATTATCTTTATGTAACGATCGATAATAATGACTCACACAGAATGCTTGAAAAATAGAAAGTAAATTGTTATGAATTTGTCACGCAATACCCATCATTTACCAAAAAAAGTTATAGAGGCAAAAGGCATTTTTTGTGAACGTACCAGGTGGAGTTTGTGCTCGAGGCGAGCTTTGTAGTCGATTTTGCCGGAGCTTTTGCCGACGTGTTTACGCACAAATGACATATTTGTTGTTGTTGTGGCAGTTTGCTCATCATTGTTTAATCGAGTGCACGACACACATACACGATGCGCGAGTCCCTTGGCACACGTTCAGCGTCATAGGCTTGGCGTAATTTGTTCGTATTCGGTCGTGAACATTCAATTCGCGCTGAGTAAATTATTATTGTACTACGAGCTACTGTCGTGCGCGCGTCAATGCCGTCGATGCGTTGAACTGTCTACTGCTATATGTATACGTGCTTATTAGGTATTTTAACGTCAGCTATGTAGCAGACGGCGTTAGACACTACTGCGGTATAAAATGAAACAGAAGATGTATGCGCACATACATGTGCAAGTGTACACAGGCGTTACAGTTTGCGCGTGTATGTGTACCGTTGCCCGTTGCCGAGAATGCCAGAGTCTTCTGCGTCGACTCATTAGGCTGCTGTTTTTCTTCAATTAAGCGGAAATTTGTCTTTTGAACATCGTTACAGGGTAAATTCTCCAAGTTATCCCCCCCTCCCCTTTCCCTCAAGTTTTGGGCCACCATGAGCTGTTATATAAATAAAGAGAAATGTTTATACTATTTTGACGCAACAGCATTTTTTTCATTTCTATAAAAATTATATTTCCAGAGAAGACGTTTAGGTGTACTCTAAATAATAAAATCACTTTTTTAATCTTATTTACAATTCTGACTTGGTCTTCCCAAGCTATTCGATATGATAGTTCTTCCAGTTTTCGACCACCTGCAAAAATCCTAAGTAATGAAGAATGAAAGATATAACCGAGCTGTAAGTACCAAAGCATTGATAGCTTAGTAGGGAAGTCAGAAACGGGACAATTCAATAATTTTATTAAGAAGTATTCACCAGTTTTTTTTAGTAAAGTGTTCATACCCATTGCAAAGATTACCGCTTTTGCTATCTCACGGTATTTTTAGCAAAATTTCTTAACGATATATATAATTTCTACGAGTTAGCAAAATGAGGATTTTTCTGGCATAGTTATTTTAATATATCATATTGTAACTTCATTTTCAGTAGTGTTTTATATAAAAATAAGCGAATCTCAACTTGAAACCAAAGTGATTCAGACCTTACGTTTTTTCTACATTTCTCGATAATACTTATTTTGTAGACTACGTTAAAATAGATTTTTAATTTAGTTCCTCAAGATCAGAAGCTCGAATGAATATGTATTTTTACCTCTCACAGAAACACACATTTTTTATTATATAAATCTTTATTTTATGTTTTTAGACGCTATAGATTTATTCTTAAATTCTGTCGTAAAACTAAATGCAATAACGTAAAAATTATGGCGTCCATCTATATTATGATAAATCGATATTATCCTATGATAGTGCAACGTCGCAACATTAACGCAGACTTGAATATAATGTTTAATAAGTACGGATTCTCGGATGCAAAAGATACACAAAGTTTATGGCTGTCAGGAATTTCGATTGACTTCCTTTTGTCGCAAACGATACTCGGTCGGTGTCAGCATGCCCCTGTGAAATGATTGATTTATTTTCAATTAAAAAATCAAAAGAGAAAAGTTTCTACTTGTTATTGAAATTCCTCACCTCAAAACTGTATCGAATGAGACGAATACTCCTTTATCGCACATTTTTCTGTACAGATGCCAACACTCCTTTTCTTTGGGTGTTTGACAGTATGGTTCACTTACGATTGATTTTTCTTTCTCTAAATTGATATCCAAACTTGATACCTGGCCTGGCGTCTGAAAATATTTTGATCGTGTTATGTGTAACGTAAGCCGTAGAAAATTAATTTCAATAAAAATGTCTACAATTAATGCAGGCAGTGAGTGTATAATTTCAGAAATCTTACCAAAAATATAAAAATAAATGTTGACTATTTTTGTAAAAGATTAACAAATTAAATCCATGAGTAGTACTATTAAAGTTTTAAATTAAAAATTCGCGCGTTTCATTAAACACATAATTGTCATGCATTTTAAAAAATGCATGGCAATTACCTAAAACAATGGATAAATAACATTAATTTTTCAGTAAAGTAAAATAAAGACTCACCTTATCGTTTGACTCGTCCCGGACACTCGAGTTGGTTTGTTGAATCGAACCAGCCGAATGTTGGATCGTCAACGGCATCGCGCTCCGCGTCTCTTGCTGCGAGTACAAGGCTTGGCGTGCATCTGTTCGTTTATCGGAGTCGCTGCAACAATAACACGCGAGTATATTCCAGGGTCTACTCTATATGCTATTGAACAATCTTTCTGCATCTGCTTATTTATGGCTAGAGAAGGTGATGAAAGCTCGGTAACACGCGACACGATCGTTTTGCAAGCCAATTACCAAAACTTATTAACTCTAGTACCAATTTGCAGACACATTTTTTCAGTTCGATAATTATTTTACTACTACTGTTTTTAAGAGAAAAATTACACATAGCGCATGCTGCATTTCCTATAGAGTCGACGAACTTTTCACCTAGAAAATTGTAGATCATTGAACCTGGGCCGAGCGAGTGACGAGAGCGCGCGCGTTTAATGCATGCGTACTTCGTGAAGTTGATTAGCTCATCTTCTCACCCGAAGTTCTACTTCCAACCGAAGTCTAACTATTCAAAAGTCGAAGTTTAATTATACCTTTGAAACGAACCTGCGAGTAAAATGTTTTTTGACGTTGAAAAATAGGTCTTCTTAATCTTTATAGTCTCGCAATCGTACGTGCAGTAAATTGAATACATTGAAAAAACGATAAATAATTTTAAAACCTCGAGTTTGCTTAGTACATATGGTTATAGTATGATAACATACTCAAATATAAAATCAACAGGCTCTGGATGACAGAATTTATAGTCCCGTTTGAAAAAAAATTGTTTTTCTCCAAAGTCATCCTCTTTATCTCGTCTCTAATAAAGCAACCTAGTGCGATTATCCAGTCAATGTTAATTTCACACGTTCTTAAAGAAAACTCGCCGTTGTTGTTATTGCTTTTTCTCACGAAGCAAGCACAAAAAGCGCATCCATAGTGCAAAGGCACAGCTCGAAGCAGAATCGATAACCAATCAGCAGTACTACTATGCTGTTCCCTTTTTATGGGTAATTACATTTATTTACAAAAAAACTCGTCTTTACATCTTGAAGAAATAAATAATCATCAATAATATGTCAATTGCATATTTTACCCTCGAAATAAATCGTTTGCATGTTTCATGGACTACATTTTTTCTACGTCCACGGGGCAAACGACGCTGCGTTTACAAGCGATTTTTGTTACTCTGAGAGCCTTGCAATTTGTCTATAGCGAGGCTCGCGATGGCAAAGGTCTCGCATGAATAGCAACGTTCAACCCCGTTTTTCTCTTGCATATTAAATTTCTCGCTGAAAATATGGGTATGCGCTTATATGCACATTCTTCCGAGATGTATTAAGAATTTTTACCTTCCATAATCACGCGATTTTATATTCGACAAACCTTTTCACGTGCATTATCTTTGTACATATTTTTGGCTTCGCTTTGAAATGAGAACAAACATTTTTCATCGAGTACACAATTTATCGAGCATAACGTGTTTACGGCAGCTACGCGATTAGATGTTAGATATTCAGTAGGATGCAACTATGATGCGAGAATAAAGAATTTTTTATTCTACATACTTTTTTTGAATGCACTATTAAAGTATGTAATTCTCAAAGTCCTCTCAGATTAGAGTAACGTCATTTAATTGCAGTATTATGTACGTTATCGGTCGAGCAACGAATGAAATTGAACGACAGCGGCAAAACTTTGGAACTGCTTGCTTACATCGCACAAATGGATTTCGATTTTTTTTTTGCCAAGACTGATGGCACGATCCTCGTCACGTTTAGTTTTACACGTGTTTTATCTTGTGGCCTACTTATAGCTATTTATAGGTGTACACATGAACAAATTTGGCACGACATCCTTACGACATTCGACTTGTATTACAACTGGATTCGTATTGTGCAGGTTGAAATGGTAACGAAGAGAAAAAAAAAGCCGTCGAACTCACATTAGCCTGGGCGGAGCAACAGCGCTGCGGCACCTGACGAGTTTCGGCTTCTTGTCGTAGAAAACGTCACCGATGGGCACCGCCAAGCATCGCTTCTCGCGGTCCGTGAGCGGGGCCGTCGGCGCCAGGTTGGCACTGCTGCTCTCGTGACCGGTGCCGCACTCGGACGAGGCACCGCCGCCGCTCGACGTCGCGTGCCAAGTCCCGAGGCTCGATTCCAGGCCAGAGTAGCGCATTATCTGGCTGTAAGCGCAGGAGGTCGTGACCGGCCGCACCATATGAGTCTCGTAGCTCGTTAATCTCGCGTTGTCCAATCGTGGCGGCGAGTCGCAATCCAGAGAATCCTGCTGAAACGAGACTAGGTGCCAAGTCGCGCCTCAGTTAATTGAATCGCAACGCGTTTTTTTAATGCTCATTGATACTTTATAGTTATTGCGAATAATGACGGACGTATAGCAAACATTAGAAAAGGCATTGGATGGTTTTTCGTACGCAGAGGGTCAATAGCCTTGTTAACGCACACTCGAGGGCGCCCGTCTTCCCCCGTCGATCTTGCATACATATCCAATATCGCCTCCGTCCCGACGTGCTCGCGGCACGAAGAAAAAATTTTCCGCTTTCATAAAATCAACAATGATCCGCAATGCAACATTTGGCTTGAGAATCGCCGAGTAATTGAAGTTCCTCCGGTTTGTAATGACTTTCAAAACAATTTTGGCGATGAGCCACGAAAAAGTGTATATATCGTATAACGTGTTCCGCAAGCTTGTATATGCGAAGTAAACGAGTTGCATAATGCTACATGCAAAAAGTGAGTTCAACAACTTTCAGATTTCTTAATGAGAAGCGAACGCGCTCGTCTGATCGCACAAATTCGGTAGATTAAACGTGAAATCAATGGCCATTAAGCATATGCTAACACGCCGCGTTCACGGGTTGACATTGAAAAATTATTGCGTACGAGTTACTACTGTTCCGTCCCTAATTTGTTGTCGTTTTTTTTTCATCATTAGTCTCGAGTAAAAGAATCGATTCCTGAGGAATCTTAACAGCATAATTTCACGAATTAAATGATGAAACAATAAAAAGTTGGCTGACAAAAACTTGCTACATATTATTATTGTTGAAAAAATGTTCGACTTCGCGTGCAGGTTTGCATGTTGACCGTTTTCTGGTATAATTATTAGTTGTCTTGATTGTGCATCTACCAAAACTTTGGAGCATATTACGCACATACACACACATAAAGTAAGCTCGCGTACACTTGACATTGCGATGCTCGCTTATGAAAATTCTGTGTAAGTAAATCCTTTACACTTGTGCATATATATGCGCTAGCTACTTCAATGAAACTTGGCTCATGAATGAATTTATTCAATACAAGCACACTCGTTACGTATGTTGTTTTATGACCTCGAGACTTTCCAATTCATGAAGCTTCCTTAGAGAACATAATCGAACGGTATATACCCTACCACAGCTGGTTGAATGAGCTGATACGTCAATTTTTCCCGGAAATCCTTGAAATTTTTACACGAAACTATCTGACATTCACTGCACACAAATACCGAAGCATAATCGATGAAACACAGTGCTACGTAGGGCTACTTGAGATTTTTACGTAAAATAGTCATTGCAAATATTATGCAAGTATTACCTGATTTAAATGGTTTCCTTATTCGAGCATTTAAGCCATTCGAAGACTTGATAATAGGCGTTGTCGAAAGCTTATTCCTCAGCTCGCTTATGAGCTTATTGTCTCTCGGCGAGTTCTCGTCGATCTCGCTCTCGCTTTCCGCCGAACTGACCAACGAGACCATTGTCACTACTTCCGGACATTTAGTTTCGAGTACGACGTTTTTATCAACTTTCAAACTTTTATTTTTCCCTTTGCTTACATCGCCGTCATCTTTTTTGTCTTTAAACGAGGAATTGCGTTTTTTACTGAATTTGATTCTTTTCTTGATCGCCTGAGCCGATTTGATCGGCCTGACATTAATCTGACTGCTGGAATTGGAATTGGTCTTTAGAAGTGACCGAGTCTGCTGATGATTATGGTGATTGTGATGATCATCGGCGCTCATGATTCGTCGGGGTGCAGCAGTTCTGATCTCCGTCGGGCTTGAGCCGACTTCCGATCCTGTGTCCTCCATTACGTTTTCCTGACTTCTCTTCTGCGGTGGTGCCGAATTAGTTCGACGTATGCTCTTTGGTTGCTCTTGAGTATTGATGCCGACTCGACCATAGAGACGTGGAGTCGGTGGTTTCTCGACTACAGGCTCGACAAAAGCTTTGTTCAGGCCACTTTTGAAACTTGCACGCCTCAGCCGAGCTCGCGAATAATCGTTTTCCATGCTGGAAGTTACCTTTTCCTTCGTCTCGTCGCTCGATTCTGTGTTACAATTACTACTCCAGACGTTACAATTTATCGTAATCAAAGTTTTGTTACTCGTAGCATCGGCTTTTTCAACAATTACTTTATCTCCGTCTTTTGTTGTACTCTCGTCTTTATTATTTTTTACATCATTTTTAGGGCATTTAGTCTCAAATGGTGGATACCATAATTGGAAACCATCACAAGTCAAGTTAGTCGAGTCTTGCTCCATTGTTTTATCATTTACAGTAGCAACACTGGAAGCTTCGACATTTTGTACTTTTTCATCGTTAGCATTTTCTTTGACTTTTTGATTGGAATTAGCTAAAAAAATGTTTGCCGGCGTCGGCGGTGATTCAACTGTTGAAGGTGGATTGCTCAGAGTAGACATTGCCGAATCGCACTTCTCCTCCACAGTATTATGGGCGAGAAAAATGTCGATGTTTGATTTATTTTCCTGTCTCTGTCTCCAAGCTAATCTCAAACGTTCGGCTAGTTCTTGCCTGGAGTACAAAATCGTGGCCTTCTCTCCCAACGAGTACCTGTTCATCATGTTCCTCATGTTTCTGCCGGTGGCAGGTCTGCCAGGTTTCACTGTTGGAATCTGCCTTGCCACGATTTCAACGTCTACCTCAGTTTTGGTTTTGACCACCGCACGGTTAGCCTCGTCGCTCCAGGCCATGCGAATTTTCGGACGATCGTGCAGTGACATTTGACTCCTCGTGTAGTAGTCGCATTTGTTCGTAAATTTGCTCGACGCCGAGTGCTTCAATGATTTTTCATCCTCCGTTGACCTTTGACGACGTATGGGTTGCTGATTACGTGGCGGAGGAGGTTGCTGCAAAGACAGCTGACGCACTGGACCGGACAAGCGACGAGTTGTATTGTTCATGGCGGTGTCGGCGTTACGGAATCGTTAAGTTTTTCAAAAATTTGCTCTTAACTCGAACATCTAAAATTCAATAGATTTACTAAGGATTTACATTTCAAATTGTCATTACAGTAATGTTAAAATAATTTGTTTTCAAACTCATAAAAAGTTCAATTTCTTTTATTTTAATTCTCGAAAGATAAGTAGAACGAAGATAAGATTTATATCGTTTGTAATTCAAGCGCACAGCAAAATAGTTGAACAGTTACAATTCAAGTGCGAGCAGTTATGCCCACGTTCGCACGTTATAGTCACTATACATACCAGGCACATATAAATGTATTCTACGTTTTCAAGATGGTTCAAAGAAAAAAAAATGCAGTTATACTCAACTTTATTAATAAATGCGAACGTGTTTTAATGAGCTTCTCAAAATTAAGTTTGTGAACTATACGTTAATTTTGTTATCAACATTCAACTTCGACTGTTATTGACACATCAAAATCAAAAATTTATCACAAGAAAGGAATAAAAAAATTAAAAATCGCACTGTGAAGAATACCAAGTTCGAGCAAGAAAATTTGAGAACAAAAATAAAGCTCGAGTAAGCTTCGAAGTCAGGGTGAACGGGATCCGCCCGCTCACCGGCGTAGCTGATTGACTACTACACGGCTTGTACTACGCGATGGTCTTATATTTTATTACATTCAGTTCTCTTGAATGCACTATATGGCTACACAGCTGCGCGTGAGCTTGCGGAGGGTGGAGGGAGAAGGCAGCTTTTACCTTTCGCAAAATTATGCATTAAGCCGAAGCGCGAACAAAGCGCCCCAAAGCGAGTTCTGTTGTTTCTTATATATAGCGAGAGAGCATCGCTCCCCTCTGCTCCTTCCGCTTAAACTATACCTAAACTCCCTACGGCTCATGCTCCGAGCGGGGGAGGCTTTTCCCTCATTCGAATTCAAAACTAAGTTCGCTTTCGTTCTCGTTCAACATAAATACGTATATGGGATGTATCACGTCAACTGTGATACAACTAAAGAAATACATCTAATTTAGGTATGTTTCAATTTGCTCTTATAGAATTGAAAAATAAAGATCTTTTTTTGGGAATTTTTGGGTTTTTTTTTTGGTAGGGGCTCTTTATGAAAATCCACCGAGGCTAAAATTTGAATATTCAATTTCAAAAACTTATTGGGTTTTTATGAGGCTCTAAAAAACTATTTAAACAATGTTTTTTTCTTAAATTTAAGGCAACAAATTCAAAATTATTTTTCAAAATCATATTATTAAAGTTGAATGATAAGGACATTAAAGTTTACTAGTTAGAAATTGTATGATATAAAAAAAAATTATAGACACTACTCACTTGGGCATTTCGATCAGATTATCTTGATTGTAGAAAAGTTCTCAAGGTGATTTAAAGGAGCAAAATTTTAAAAATCACATTGAATTGTATTAATACATCCCAAAATTATAGATTATAGATTTTACTTTATATGGGGATCAAACTGACATATTTTCTTGCAAGTAATCGATTTGAAATATCGGTACACCATTCGGTATATTGTAAAAAGTACTCTGAAATCCTTGACATAATTAATTTGATATTATTAATATCACAGCTGAGTAATAATATTTTTTTAAGAAAAATACTATTTTCTGAATGAGCTCTTCAAGTTTCAGACACTCCATTCACGCAATCGTTGTTGACTCTAGTCTTTGTGTTAGTACGGTTCGCAGAATTTTGAATACCCTGTTATACTGAGTTTTAGAAAGCGGTGCTTTCGGTAGCTACTAAGCGCAACTTCACGTTGAAGTTATAATTCTTATGTTGTTATTTTTCAATGTTTAAAATTGAAATGAAATGAAACGTCTTGGAATTAGATGAAATTTGTTTTTTTTTCAAATTTACAGCCCGGGCCCCGGAAAAGTCCGTAGAATACCAATAAATCGAAATTCTTGATCTCCAACCACAAATCGAAGTGTTAATAAATCTAGTGAGATTTTAATATTTGGGTCAACTCTAAAATATTCGTATGAAAACTTTAAAATTGCCATTTCTAGGAATGTTTATGTTAAATTGTCAACTTTTTCTGGTTTTGAAAACAATTTCTAATTTTACACGAACACGAATTCATACAAAAAACAAGCGATTTATGCCGTTTTTTACGAGTTCTGAAATTCAACTCGTCCTACTTTTAATTTTCAAATTTCGATTACCAAATGGCCCATCGAGCTTTTTTATCCAAATCATTACTAATTCATAGAAGCTGTATTTTTGAAACCAATACTATCGAGTGGAGTGCGTTGTTACCCGAGTCTTTTACACCCTGAAAAAAAATCCAACTAGATATTTAGTATTTTAACGATTTTTTTAAAAAACCTCGTTATCCCAAAAGGTCCCATCGTAAATTGTCACCAAATGTGAGGAAAGGTTGGAAAGATAAGGAAGTTTTTAAGTGGTAGAATCAAGTGCGGAATTTTTATTATGTGCATGCTTTTTAAAAAAAGTTATGTGTGGTACATCAATCATCTTAACTTCAAATGGTATAATTCATGTTTCCCACTTTAGTTTTTGACGTTGTAAAAAAAAATAGCGATGAATGCTTTTTTTTAAAGACGTTATGAAGCACTCAAAAAATCTGAAAAAATTCAAGGTTGTTTGGATTGTTAAAAAAGTATTTTTATGAACTTTTTCAGATTTTTTAATTACTTCAGGACTTTAGAATAAATATTAATAGAAAATAGACGTTTATACTGGAAGTGGGGGGGTACGAGGGAAGAGGGGGTCTAAAATTTTGGTTTTGAGACCTTTTTACCATGTTCAACAACATACCAAGATCGCGTCAAAATCGGTGACATGCGTGCGCACGGTTTTGTAAAAAAGTATTATTTTGACCCATATGTATAATCTATCTATCAAGTTGGAACGACGAGCTTTTGTGTGCAGGTTTCGCGTGACGACGCCACCAATTCATACGTATATGCTGTCTCCGCGCTTGTTTATTTATTTTCTCCGTTATACAGTACGCGTGTCGTCTTCAGCCTACTCTAGATTCTGTGTGCGATCCGATAAACCCCGATTTCGTACTTATTCTATTTTTCTTTTTACGAAACGAGCATCTCTAATTTTAGTACTATAACTCCAATATGTCACGTTCTCCGGAGTAATAAATAAAAATATTTGTATGTACCGAGTATTGGAACCAATCGAAGATTCGATAGCGGCTGATGTGAACTAGTTTAAATTTACTCGTAACGCGTCCTTGATATTTGTTTCACCTATCCCGATATCGTGATACATCAAAACAATGAGTATATAACAGCATCATTGTAAAATATTGCTTCGTGCGAATATCACCGATGTTTGATGAATGACACCTTGATTGGCATGCCTGCACGTTGATTGTCAGATTAGTTGACTTTTTTACTGTATAGCATCAGACAGGATAATAAAACATGTCAATGACATAATTTTTTACTATAATAATTATTACGAAAGACTTTTATTGGGTAAATTAAAAACAAACATACATATTCTCGTCTGTACTTTAACTGAGAATTCTCTCAAGATGTGGTCGAATCACATAACAAAGAAAGCTCTTTGAAACTTAAAGCTCGCTAGTAGTTAGTCACCAGTTATTGATCAAAACTTTGCCAATCATCTGACAGCTTGTTGTCTGTAGTTGCCATGGTATCCCCCCGCAAACCCTTTGAGGGCTGATCATTTGAAAATCGAGCAACGCGACATTTTTTTCGTTCATTTTTTATAGCTCTTGTTCTTTCTTTGAAACGGTACAAGTCCGATTGAACTTTTACTTTCTTTGTCTTTTATGGGCACTGACGTGCGATCGCTTAGACCTCATGTCATTGGCTTGGTTTCGTTGTTGCGTTACAAGATGCATGCACGACCACCAGCGGCATGTATTTTCCATTGTGAAGGGTTCTTTCTTTTCATTTACTACCTTGCACGGCCCTTTTATATGTCATATTGTATTGACCTCTATTTTTTATGTCCTTCGTACTTTTTAGCATTTCTTTATTCAAGTATATGTTCATCTGTAATTGACCAAAATTTTGAATTGAAATTTTTCTGTTACCTTTTCGAGTACTCAGTATACTAATATAAATTAAAAGAGAAAGTTAAGTGATCGACTCAGAAATGAGGTTTTGAACCAGCGTTGTAGGAGAATGTACTTTACATATTTGGAAACTACATTGAATTACCAACAAATGTCTGTATGGATGTTGGTCATCTCGGCCTGTTGGCTAAGATAGAAGAGTAGGATGTGTGAGCATAGACTCAAAATGCAATGTACTTAGCGCAATCTTTTTTTATCATCTTGAATTGAAGATTTATAATTGATTCATCAATAATAAAAGTTTAGTTAGTTTAAATTAATGACTATACATAAAAAAGCATTTTTCTATGACGAAGCTCTTTGCCAATGAATTGGCAGTGGTTTTTAATTTACAAGATTTAACACTCATTTGTGCCTTTTATGCATAATTTTCAATGAATGTTGTTTCGATACTTGAAATTGGAAATTAATTTTAATTTTTTTTATACAAAAATTTTATAGATAAACATTATTTTCAAGCACAGACCAATTTTTTCAAAACAATCAAACATGTACGTACGATATATTTTATAAAAGTTTTTTGTACAAGTTTGTATTGCAGCAAAATCACATCAATTTTAACGATAATCGCTTGCGTTTACCCTCGTTATAAATTGCCACTGCATCAAGCAAGTTCAAAGTACCCGCTGTATTATATTATCATTAGATCAAGATATCGCGGTTAATAGCTTAACTTTTCCTGTTACGAAGGTGTAAATAATTTGGATCCATTGATAATATTTTTTGATTCTACATTGGTACTAAAATATAAATACTTTGAAAAACTTTTTTTTTATTTTCAGAAAATTTTACCGCACTATGACGAATTCGAATGATAGCTTTCTCGATGAGGATTCTTTCTTCACGGAAATCATGTCCAGTCAATCAAATGTCGAAGATCAAGTTGTATTGCTAAAAATATCCTTTTGCAAAAAATGTTTGTTATGTTAATATCCTGTAAAAAAAATATATAAATACAAAATAAGAAGAAACTCGTCTGATTTTATAATCCTTAACATCAAACATTTTTCTCATTTTTACGAAACTTTGGAAAGCAGCGATCGTTCTTTTGCCGAAAAATCAGAAAGTTTACAAAACTTTTTGTCTAGCAGCAGTATCAGAAACGTTCCAATAGATTTAATAGAAGAGAAAATATTTAACGCAGCATTGTCTGGTGCTCGATGTCTCTATCACGAGCTAATGAATTGCATCGAGGATACTATAAAGAATAAACAGGATTATAATCCTGAAGATGTCAAAAATAATCTGGTGATTCTTGTTGGTTTGCTGAAATGTTGGGATTTGTGCATTGAACACATAAAATTGCTAGAAAAAGTATCCATCATTGACATCAAAAGTTTTCCAGATAATTTGTTCGATGTCATGCTAAATGCTATGACTCATTGTAAAAATAGGTGATACATTAGTTAATACGAGTATATCACATCTTTCGTTTTTTTATTAATGAAATTAATTTATTTTTTATAAATAAATTTAAATAAAATTCCAGCGCTGAAAATTACGGAGAAAATTGGAAAATAATATCGGATAATTTAACCACAATTTTCCGTCAGTGTGTTGGTACCATTACGACTTTTTGCAGTCTTATAGACTCAGTCATAACTTTTGACGCTAACGAAGAAGACCAGATTAATATTTTACTCAAAGGTAAATTTCTAGTTATTGACATTGTTTTACACTGCAAACAAAAAGTTACTAATCATTAGTTGTTATATAATAAGTTACTTCTCTCTGCAGTTATTGATGAAACGGGAAGATTGGCTGCAATGAGCAGTGGAATGGACAATAAAACGTTGACCGAACTGTGGAAACGTTTCGGTAAACTGGCATCCACCTACAATCTAGAAATAAAGCGGACTGCTTCGGACACGGTCACGTCACATTTTAAATCTCTATGCAATAATATAGTTACAATTCTTAGTACAATAAATCAAGTGCGTAAGGAGTATTTTATTATCATTAATTATAATTAAAATAATGATTGAATTTAATGAATGAATCTTACACAGAATAACAATCAAAGTATGAATGAGAGACATGTGGTGTGCAGCCGCCTATTATTTAAAATTTTAGAAAAATTGTCGGAGACGTATTGCGGATGGATACGGAACGATGTAATGTTGAATGTTGTATTCATGTTGACTCATTTGCAAAAGTAAGTAAATTTAAAATACCCATTGCTGCACAATAGAATTGAGTAAATAACATTTTTCATACAGATATACCGAAGAGTATTTGAAAATTACCAAATGCAGCAAAGAATTAATTAAATTCATCGTTACTAATTTTTCGTACCAAATTGATCCATTCATTGATATCATTATTAGAAACGATAGTTTCAGATTGGTTCGTTATTATCACATTCTAATAATTACTTGGAAAAGTATTATTTATGAAAAATCAACTGTTTAATTTCAATTTAAGGCATTTTTTAATTATGTGGACACAGAGGTCGAAGATTCATTAGGATACCATCTTCTGATTTTGGTACTGATGAAAAAAATATCAAAATTACCGTGGGAATCGCAAATTGAGTGGCATAAGAAAGATCAATCGCTTTTAAATGTCTGCTTAGAAAATTTAGATAAAAGTAAGCCATGCATTTTTAATAATTAGTCAAACTATGGCTTTTTAAAATTTTGAATAATACCTCTGAAATTAGTTGGATTCGAAAAACATAACTTGTAGTTTTTCTACATTGCGAAATTTCTCTCACTTTTGTATTTATACTAATTTTTTATCCTTCAATCTCAAAATTCCATTTTTTACACTAAAATTACTTTAAAATTTTGATACAGTTGCAAAAGATATTTGCGTTGGTAAAATCAACGTGCAAATGTCAAGGGACGTTACACACTCATCCTACATGGCGAACATTTATGAGGCTACATGTTTGAATACCTTTGCCTTGGCATGTCAATTTCCAAATGAAGACTTTCCAGAACTTGTCGTGATGCTTTTGAAGTACTTGCTGAGTGGAAAATATTTTAGTTCGCTCTTAAGTTCTGACATTTGGTGCTTTGTTTGCAGGTATGAGACAATTTATTTTTAATATATTCTTGAATTCTTCTGATGATTTTGGAACATTTTCAGATTATCTTCAACAGATATGTGTTACAAACATTTTCAATACCTCGTCCAAATCTATGAAAAATTAAAGCAACGGAAAAACGATTTCAATGTTAAAATATTGGGAAATCTTTTGAGTCGACAATACAATTTTTTATCAGAAAAGCAGCGAAATGAATTCATTAATGGTATCGAAAAAAATATTGATCCTCATCAATGGCATCCTCTAGTACGAAATTTTAACGAGGAAAAAGTGCAACAGTTTCAACAGCAAATCGATGCACCGGCTATAAATGCCCGTATTTATTTAGATCTGAAAAAATTAGAAGATCAGCCTTGTTTAGAAAATTTCCACAACTTGGTGAGTTTATGATTGATCAAAAAACTTTAATGACTCATAAACTTACATGTGATAATATTATTGACTTAGATCAAAGATCTTCACGTTATCGAAGCTTGTCAAATCTATCAGGACGAAAAATCGGCTGAAGTATTTGTGCAGATGTGGAACAAAATTGTTTACGTACTTGGAGATTGCGAAGGTACTTTGTCGAAAGTTGTAGAAGATTTAGCGGTAGCCTTGTTACGTGCTACAAATCTGCAAAAACCAAGTCCCCCCAAATATGTTAGAACAGTTAGTAACTCTTTAATACGATTTATCTATAATTTTTTACCATCTCATTTGTTTTTTTTCTTTCATAATTTCTGAAGGTGCTCGAATCAATGGCCTCCCTATATCCTTATGCTTCTAATCGGCTTCACTTGGAATTCTGCCATTTTTTAAACAAAATAGCTTCGAATCTTGATGAATCTGACGCTAATATCGTCTCGGAGCTTTACGCACGCCTTCTGTGCCACCAAGAGCCGTGCATTCGTCAAGAGTCATACGAAAGTTTCGAAAATCTTACTCAAGCAAACGAAAATTCTAATTTGCTATCTACGCTTGCAGCAAATATAAGGAACATCAGTCCCGAAGTCGCCAAAAGTTTACCGGAGTTTCTCTCTTCCAAAGTCGTCGATCAATCATGTAGTTTCAATGGAATCGATAAATTTTACGAGGCTCTATGTGAATCTATGAAAAAATGGAGGCACATTTGTTATAAGAGAGATCAAGTCGACCAGAAAGAGAAGTTGCAAAAATTGAACGACGATGAAGAGCGAAAGGAGGAAATCGAGGTATTAGACGAAAATATCGAAGAGCTAGTTGATAGAGTTTGTACCGATATAGAATTCATTATAAAATCTTATAGCCAAGTTAAAAAAAATCACTGTGAAAAACTAAGATTAATTTGTCAAAAATATCTGGAGCAGAGCAATTGAAGATGTAAATGATTTATTGATCAATAAATCTTTATTCTTTTGTACGTTACGCTATGAAATTCGTAAAAAAAATTGCCATGATATTTTTTAACGTGAAAATATTTTGTACTATACTATACTGTAAGAGTTATTACAATAATTGCAAAAATAAAGCAGTTTGAAATTTTATAAAAATTAACATGTTTTTCGTTTAAACGTTATTTAAAATAAAGTTGATAAAGTAGTTATCCTCAAAACATTTCTTCGATAGGGGGCACGCTGTAGTTATTTTATGCATTTATGTCGGCGAATCTTGTTTGTTGACGTGTCTTTAGAATTCAGTTTTCAGTGCTGCAGCATGTGAGCTGTTTGATGCTAAAGCACTATACAATTAAAAATAATATTATAAAACCTATACTCTAAGTATAGATTGTTATGTTGAGATTAACATTTCAAAAATATAATACTTATTTTTTTAATTGTTAGAGTTTAAAACAGCGTTTAACTGTAAGTATTTGACATTAATAATTTTAAGTTTATAAAAATTATTAAAGTTGATTAACTCTGCAGATTTTCGTTTTACAAGGATCAATATCTATAAACAATCAAAATGGTCGACGAAAATCTTTATAGAATTAAAAAATATAGCGATGACACGGCTTTCAGTTGCATAAGCAAACATTTTATTACATTAAAAGATGAAGAAATCAAAGCAAACAATCAACATTTGCATAATGTAAGTGTTGAATGTTTATTAATTTGTCAACAATATTTTTTCATGGGACGACGAAGCTATAGTAACAATATACATTTTCAAATGAGTTTATAAATTTTTTAAACTAACTACAACATTTTATGTCGGCTTGGGTTTTTTAAGTTTTTTAAGTTTTTGCAGAAATTTCCAGAAAAAGATATAAATATCAGTAAAAAAACACGCTTAAAAATATTTAGTTTTTCATAAATTTCGGTATCGCTTAGAATCGATTTGAGTTTTCTGGAATTAATTGAAAAGAAAAAATAATGCTGAAATGTGCATTCTATTTCTCCGCGAAATTTAATATCTTATCAATATTAACATTTGATTAAGGTTGTCTCTCAAGGATTAATTCCACTCATGAAAGAAGACACTCTTTTCAAAGATATATACAGGAACATTAAATATGAAGGAAGTTATTTCAAAGGAACAAAAGTGGCGAAGCCCGATGAATATGACCTTAACTTGAGCATGAAACTACCTTTAAATTATAATGAGTTGCAAGTTTGTTAATTATAATTTAAAGTTCGAATATTAATTTTAAAAAAATGTTTGCATTACTCATTATTTTTATTTTTTAAGGTCGAGACAAATCATAAACATTTTAGTTACGTGAAAATAAAAGTTAACTCCGAAAGTAAATTACCCAAGTGGGAGGAACATAGGTATGAAAGTTATTAAATTTTTAATGTAAAAGTGAAATTTTATAATAAAGCTTTATACTTAGTAAAATACTGAATAAGTGGTTGAGTGACAAGAACTATTTAAATCAAAATAAATTCCACCAGTGGATGGAAGCTATCATGACAAATACTTACAAGAAGCTTAAAAAATCTGACAATTTTTATGAACTCGAGGTTGATGGAAAAAATTATCGTGTAAATATTGATTTTTTAGATATCTACAGCCTCAGCTGCTATAATAGTAATAATAGTAGAATAAAAATAATAGAGATGTATTTTTCAATAGATAAAACAATTTAAAAAATCGGGACCAGCATTCACAATATTCGTCGAGCTGGGAGATCATCCAACCTTAATGAGCATGGATATTGTACCTTGCTTAGAATTAAATGATATAATACTCCAAGGCTACAAAACTTTTCCTGATGTGGTATGATAATATTAATGAATAAAAAGAAAATTTGTAAAAAGTTTTTAACATGTTCTTTATACTGAAAGAGTCCTAGTAAATGTGTTGTCGCCAAACCTATTAGCAAAGAGCCAGAAGGTGAATTTCTCTGGAGGTTGAGTTTTTATGAGCAAGAAAAACAAATACTCTCGAATTCTGAAGTAAGCAAACTAAAAGTAGTCGTAAAAATGATCAAAAAGTTACGCGACCAATTGAATTATAAGCCTCTGGCTAGTTATTATATCGAGACCATATTCCTGCACGAAATCGCTAAAAGAAAATCGGACGTTGATTTTTTTAGAGCTTCGAAAACTTCATTATTTATTTACGTGAGTTTGTAGTAAATATAATTTCTATAATTAATAATTATTGTATCTACATTTATTAAAATTTATAGATGTTGCAAAAATTGATACAGGCCCTTGAAAAAAAATGCATACCATATTTTTGGCACGAGGGTCACAATCTAATAGGACACTTGCAACCACCAGTAATAGAAAATTATGCTAATCGATTAAAAAACATTCTATTGAGCATAGATAAAAAAATAGTTGATGATCGTTTTGCAATGGCTGAGTTTTTATGTAAGTAAATTTTTATATTGTTTTTAAATTTTTATAATTTTAATCACGAGAAACTTTTTAGTAAACGAAGAGGAAAAAAAAAATCTACTTGAAATAGGTAAGAAATATTTATATTTGAATGCATACCTCTTAATGGCTTCTAAATTGTGAAATTCAGTTGAATCATCAAAAACGAATGGAAGCGATACACAAAATTTGGAAAAGTCTGAGGTCATTAAGAAGATAAAGCATGTAATTAATGATGGCAAAAACAAGGAAAATCAAAATTCTTTTGCGACAATTGTCACGCATGCAATCATCGATAGAAAGGAAAATGATTTAGAAAGAAGGATCGCCTTTGTTTGTGAAGAGTTAAAGAATCTGGGTCAAATGAAGGAACAAATACCCCTGGCAGATTTGAACAAGCTCAGCGAAAGTTTTAAAATTATGTTTAGCTGACTCGATTGGCGAACATTTCTAATTCATCTTTCACCACTTTTTTAACGAATGTTTTGAGGTATTTTTTAAAGTCCATATAATGTATGAATATTTTTAAATTTACTATTAACTTTTATACCCGTTTAAAATTGCCTCGTGTAATTTAATATTTATTTATGAAGTAAGTTTTGAATCGGGCTCACGCAAAAAGGAGCTTACACGTGTCAGATACGTACTGCGTCAGCAAAAGCTTCCTTTATTGTATCATCAGCATAATTATTTAAGTATAAAGAAAATGTCTTAACAAAGTGAAGGGCAATAATTTCATAATTAATCATGATTTCTAACTATGTTAGGGTACTAAAATTAATTTTTAAAAAAATCATAAATATTGTTTAATATGCAAACTGATATAATAATGTAAGTAAATACTCTAAAAAAAAATAAAATCTAATTATTTATTAACAATTTATAATAATCGCGTAATATTCATTTCTTTATGAAAATCTTCAAGTGATTGCTCCCAGCGTTTTTCAAAGTAGATACCAAGTAAAAAACTAGCATTTTTCCCCGTTTGAATAGCCCATGGAAGATGATAATTGAGATAAAGTTGACGCTGTCTGTTGATAAAATAAAAAAAAAATGATAGTTGTGAATAAATGAAACTCGAGATCATCATCACTCACTTAGGCTTGAGTCTAGCTGCACCAAAAATAGCACCAGCGACACACATGGGCAGTTTGAGTTGAAGACCCTCGACCCATTTGACGCTCACCTCGCCGAGCATCGTCGTAGGCATGAGTAGCACCGCATGAAATATATCATGGACCTCGCGATAGCGCTGCATCACGTAAGCCAATTCCAAATCGTCGACAAACTGAACCGGCGATCTATCGTCTGGTGAAACTTTCTGCAATCGCATTGATGCACATTACCATAAAAGCTTATGGAAAAATCCATTTTGGTCGATCAATTAACTTACATTATTTTCCAAAAAAAGAGAATACGTTTTGCCGACACTACCCTCGGGAAGATCGCGCAGACGTTGCAAATCTAGAGTTCTGGTATTGATTCGTGGCTTCTCATCCAATATCCTCTTTCCCTCGTCGCTGGAGAGCATCCGATCTCGACAATGGACGAGTGCTCCCTGGCCAGTAGTTTCGCCTAGACAGGCGATCATATCACCGCGATAGGGATTTGTAATGGAAATAGTCGCCGATCCAGCTGTTAGCAAAAGTCTTTGAAGCAGTGACAAGTTCGCGTGGTTTTTCTCGAAATCCTCTACGAAAGCTTCGTGCGAATAGTTTCTGGCATTTTTGTGGACACCTGTTATGAATGATTATCAAAACAATTAATAATCTTTTATAAAGCAGATTTAAAGAACTGTTACTATGATGCTTTGGTAGAATTTAAATTAAAAAGATATTCTTCTTACTTTTTTTTGTTACCAGAACAACTTTTTATGAGCTTGCATAAAACATGCTAAAATTGTCAAAACAACAGTCACTTATAGACTCATGCTCAAAAATAAAGATTACAAAGGTTTAATAGGTCTATATTAATTTTTTTTTATTTTAAACCATAAAGAATTTATTCAAAAAAGTGAAAAAAGAATTTAAAAAATTATTTACTGAGTTGTTTATTTTATTATATAAGTCAATTGGTACATTTCAAACAGTAGGAACACATATGATTATAAAAATTTGACAATATTATAATGTTTAAAACAAAGATTTTAAAATAATACAATTGCTTACATAAGTTTTCTATTATCATAAAATTTATTTGGCATAAATTACAAATTAAGCCACTGTATACTATGGCACACATTCGTTGTCCTGGTAACAGTAACTCCACTTTGGTATTTAACAAGGAAAAAATAACAAATTTTATTGTAAAAGAGTAAAGATACTCAAAGTATAACATGAGATATAGTGAATAAAAAGCTTTTAAAGAATTTTGAATGGCACATTACAAAATATGATCATTGTATTCATGATATATTCATCATAAATTAGAGGCAACATTCACACAAAAATAATATGATAATATTTTGTTTCAAATAACTTTATCAAGTATAGACTATTTTTATGAAAAATGTATTGAATATAAGATATTTGAGCTAATAGAGATAGCAATTGAATAACTTTGTTTATACAATAATTTGTGCGATTTAACAAGTTTTCTATAAATGCTGTACAATAATATTTTGTAATTAGTTCACCCTTACTAATATTCAGAAATTATTTACACATAGTTATCAGAATAATGTCAAATAACTTGTGGTTTATTAGACTGTTCCTCTGTAAGGAGTGTGTATTTTGTTTCTGCAGGTTCTTTTCTACGGAAAGTAACATAAGTATAGATTAAACTTCCAATTACGCTAACATTTAGACCTATAAAATTTGTCCAAGAGAATATATAATCACCACCGATTATCATTCCCAAGTATGTGACAGAAATATTTTTCAAACAACCAATTATAGTTGTTGTTAGAGCTGAATTATAATATGTACAAATTATAACACTATAAGAAAGAACAAAGCCTAGAAAACATGACATCACAAATTGAATGAGGAAGATTGGATCAGACCAGTGAGGAAATGATGATGCTTTCTCAATATCACCAGTGTACCAAGATAGAACTATAGTTGGCACTACCATAAATAAGGAATTATAATACATTAATCCATATTTTCCTAGTTCCTTAGAATCTAACTTTTTTTTCATGTACACTCCATTGGCTGCAGTAAAAATGTCATTCATCAATATAAACATATACCCTTTGAAATTAAATGCTAAGTCATTAGAAGCAGCTAATAATGCTCCTAGTATCATTGTATAAACACTGAACTGTACAGAAGGTTTTGCCCTAACTCCAAGTATGTAAAACTCAGCAATCATTGTCATTAAAATACTAAATCTACGTAACACAGTAAACATTGGAAGACTTAATTGCTTTGTCCCACCTAAACCAAATATCATATTGCAAATGTAAATTAATGGTAAAGGCCAAATTTTTTTAAAAGTTGATTTTTCCAGACCAGGAAAATCAATTATTTTAAATGCTCTAGCAATGAATAGGACTACAATGGTTGCTAACATCTGCCCTATTCCCAGAACTTGAAATGATGGAAAATTAAATGATGTTAATACTGTCTTATTTACAACAGTTATCATTAATGAGGAGAAACCATAAGCACAAGCTGAAGAAGCTTTTTGGAAAACTGTAATTTGCTGTAACTTAGACATGATTGCACTTTTATATGATTATTCAATTATTTAAACCAAAATTATCTTAGAATATGCTATAAGCTAGTCTAACAATCTAGTATAAAGAGTCATTATCACACATTTAAAACTCGCACTGTGGATAATTTGCAGCTCAAAATAACGTACAAACTGGTAGAGCCATCTTCATCCTGTACATAATCTGTCTGCAAGAGCATTTTCCAATTGTAGTGGTCATAATGGTGACTCAAGTAAATGGAAATTGAAAATCACTTCACTTTTTCTGCAAGGTCACACTATCTGAAAATCAATGATCATTATAAAATATCTACTTTTATCAGATTATTAATTTGAAAATAAAATAATTAGAGAATAAATTTGACAAATAAATAATTTTATACGAAAATAAAGTATTAGTTACTTGTATTTTTATGCTACCTTCTGGTCGAATTTCTTAAGTTAGACTAATTATGAAATCGTTAGCACAAGTTATCAAAAAACTACTAGAGTTACAGAGATAAGATGTTTCTTATCACTAGTTTCGTGAAATGAACCCGAAATTCGAACCCCGAACCGGCTGCGATTTGATTACAAAAGAAATTTCGGTTCAGATTATTTCATTCATTATTGGTTTATGTATAATTCGAGGCTTAATGATAAAAAAACGAATGTTTAAACGAATTTAAGCGGGTACATTTTGATGGATAGTCAAGATCAAAGGATTTTCATAGTTTTGTTGTAAAAAATATCAAAACTCACCAGCAAGCTTTTATTTCTTGATTATAGCTAGAACAATTTTAATGAAAATATTCTTCAAACAACTACGTGACACATTTCGTCGACGCAAAATAATATGTATCGACAATGTGACGTAAATATATACGGAGATGTGAGTTACGACTACTGTGTCATTAATGGCACTTTATTCTATGTTTAGTATCAAAGGATACGTGTATGTAGATGTACTACAAACTGACTGCTTGTTCAAGCGAGGTTATGTTGTCAATAACATCGCGAGATTTTGCAAGCAGATAGAACTAGCAGTAGTAGCAGTGAGATAGTGGCGGTACGAGAATGAATTCTACCGGCCTTTGCTCTTTCTTTACTCCGATAAATGCAATTAGATACTAACTCGCACCTTGATCACTGGATAAATTAAGACGTTTGGAATGCCTCGATTGCTCGTCAACGATAAATGCTTAAAAAGAAATTACTCTTTTCTGAGAAGATCGTTTTGTAACGCAGGAAGTGGAAAGTCAATGTGAGTCTCGGTTTGTTTGTTGTTGTTCTTAACCATTAAGATAAAACGATTCAAGAGATTTGAGATCATCTTTTTCCTCGTGGCATTGTTATTTTTAGATAGCAGAATGCAATTTTAAAATAATTTTTGTTTATTTTCTTATAAATTAACAAAAAATCAATTCAGTGTAGATAAAGTATTTTGAATACAAAGACAATATCTCCGATTTAATATAAAAAATATTATATTTATGATGTAATTGATGTGAATAAATATAAATTTTTATTTTATAAAAGAAAGACATGGAATTCTGTGGTTGGCTTAGAAATTCACGCTCAAATTGCGTCGGATTCAAAATTATTTTCTGCAGCAAGTACGAAATTCGGAAAATCAGCTAACTCTTGTGTATCTTTTTTTGATTGTGCAACACCTGGAACATTACCAGTAAGATTTTTTTTATATTTCAATTTCAAAGGATATGATAAGATGTAAATATCTGTTAAAATAACAATTTATAAAATTTTCATAGGTATTGAACAAAAAATGTGTAGAAGCCGGAGTAATTACTGCACTTGCTTTGCAATGTCAAATTAATCAAATATCATATTTTGATAGAAAACATTATTTTTATGCAGATTTGCCTGTGAGTGTACATAATAAGTATTCAAAATATTGATGCAGTTTCAGAAGAAATTTTTTTTTCAGGCTGGTTATCAAATCACTCAACAACGAAAACCAATTGCAATAAATGGGAAATTGAAATTCAATGTTTTTACTTCTGTAGCCAATAAAGAATCTTATTTTAAATCTTCAAAATTAAAACAAATACAGTTAGAACAAGACAGTGGAAAGACCTTAAATGATGAAAGTACCAAAAGGTTTATTCAAATTTTATTTAAAATATCTCATGAAAAGTGATACTATTAATGAGTTTATAATATTCATAATTCAGGAGTCTTATAGACTTGAATAGAGCTGGTATACCATTGATGGAATTTGTATTTGAACCAGATTTGAAAGATGGAGAAGAAGCTGCAGCACTAGTCAAAGAACTTATTCTCATTTTGCAAAGACTGAATACGTGTTCTTGTAAAATGGATGGTAAGTTTTGAAATCTTTTGAAATGTTTTCAAAAATGTTTTTATTGAAAATAAATAAAATTTAAAACATTCTATTTTAATCAGAGGGAGCTCTCAGAGTGGATGCTAATGTTTCAATAAACAGACCAAATGAGTCATTAGGAGTGAGAACTGAGATTAAAAATATTGGTAGTGTTCGTGGAGTAGCTAGTGCAATTAATTATGAAATTAAACGACAAATTGATCTTTGTGAAAGAAATATAGAAATTGTAAATGAAACGAGAGCATGGGATGTCACTAGCAATAAAACTATTTCTATGAGAAGTAAAGAAGATAAACAGGTAAAAACATATTGAATAATCATTTAAAACAATCAAATAATTAAACTGTTATGTAGGATTACCGCTTCATGCCAGAACCAAATTTACCTCCTCTTCATATTCATGTAGACAAGGAATTAGAAAACACTCACAATCTAGTAGATGCTACAATTCTCAAAACCCAAATACCAGAAATGCCTCAAGAAACAAGGGATAGACTTCAAACAGATTATGGATTATCGAAAATTCATTCTATCATTTTAGTAGTAAGTAATGAAAAATTTAATAGCATTCAGTAAATGTGAGTAGTCATTTATGAAGAATACCCCTTTTTATTTTCAGAATGAACCAATATTATTTGACTTATTCATGTATCTCATTACTTGTAATAAAAATCGTTCTCCATATATTGTATTCAAAACGATTTTTCATGAGTTATTAGGACTTCTGTATAAAAACAATCAAGATTATGATTATGTGTGAGTTATTAATAATATTTTTAAAAATTTGGTAAATCTCTATCAAGTTTGGTATAAAAAAAAAAAATAAATACCAAAAATTGATTAAAACATTTTTGGAATTTTGGATTTTTAATTAAACAATGAGATACTCTTTTTTGTAAAAAAATAATAAAATTATTTTTCAGATTAGAAATACGAGATGAGTTCGGAAAATTGATTGATTTTTTGCAAAGTGAAAAAATAAATTTAATGGTGTTTAATAATGTGCTGAAAGAATTGGTGAAAAATCCTACCATATCTTCAAAAGAGGTACCTTTTTTAAACACTTTAAAAACTTATAGAATTAGTAATAAATTTGTATAATGCATTGTTAAAGATGATAGAAAAGAATAATTGGTTTCAAATAAGCGATGAAGAAGAATTGAAGAAAATATGTCAAACTCTGCTTGACGAAAATCCTCACTTAGTTGAGCAATATAAAAATGGAAAGAAAAAACTGTATAAATATTTTCTTGGGCAAATAGTTAAAAAAACAAACGATACAGCTAATATGAAAAAAGTTGATCAAATTATGAAAAAACTATTACAATAATAAAGACTAACTTGATTACATGTAAATATTTGTTAAAAATGTTGGTTAATAAATTGTTTTTTTTATCTTAAAAATTATAGTATTTATTAATAATTCGCTATTGTGGATTATTTTTACTTCTGATTGGCTTGTAAAAATTGTAAAAAATATAAATCACATGTTCAAAATTTTTTAATTGAATTATTATTTATAGTTACAAGTAAAAAATGAAGTAGGAAATAAATAATTTTTATTTTGTCGCATGATTAATTTCGGAGACTAGAATCCTCAGTCCCCAGGAAAAATTTCCGTTCAATTCAATAATTCTATTGCTCGCGTTCTTACATAAGTATACAATATTTCTTTTTCGTGAGTGTCCGATGATTTTTCATCTGTTCATCACAATTAAAGTGACAGTGTGTTATAACAATGACACTCAAACGATGTAAAATTAAACGTATTATTCCTAGTATTACAATACGTATAATATTTTGAATAAAAACCCTTTTGCCATAATGCGCAATTTTTTTCATTTCCAATTATTCATATTTTTAGCAAAAACGGCCTCAATTTTTAAATAGTATGAGCATTGCCTTTACCATTAAATCACCGTTATAAATGCCTTACATTTGGATAGGGCAACATGCAAGCAGTCGAGCATGAGTTGAAGGTATTTTATTGTGATCAACCCAGCGAGACTTCTGAATCTTCTTTCTCGTTTATAACGTATAATTGGCTCATGTAGATGGTAAAAAGGAGCTTATTCGTGTATATCTCGATTTTTAAACTATATAATACAATACAAGCACATATGAGATATATCACCACTATTATACAAAGAAATGAAAATGTCTATCTTCTTGAAAAAATGGGTTATGCATAATCTCTTACATTACTTCAATTTAGCAAATTTTACATTCTATAATTACTCATTATTCTTGAATAATTATTACATAGATTTTTATGGTATCTGCTTTTTTTACAACTGTGTACAGTACTAAATGTTAAGTTTACTAAAGAACAAAAAATCATTGATTACTTTATTAATTATGAGTTAACAGTATTCATAAGTTTTTGTCAATGCCTTTGCATTTAGCGCATGAGACCTAAAGAAAATTGAATATATAAAAGCAGTTGACTTTCTTTTTATAGTTATATCAAATTTAAAAAAGTCTCTTGATGCAATTTTCCTATACGATACGTAAAAACTGTATTAGAAAACACACAGTAAATTTGATGGCTAAAAATTTTTAATAAAATGTTATCTCAAAGATTTTATATATTTATGAATTAATGATGTTTCATGGCTTAAACCTAAGTACACTGAGCAATTTATAGTAACTCGTGGCTATTTTTATCATCATCTTAAAAAATTTGATTTTTTGCCAGGAAGTAAGGATAGAAATAATAAGTACAAATAATGAAAATGGTTGTTTGAGTAAGTTTAGAAAAAACCTTTTCACAGTAACGAAATTAAAAGAGTCGGCTATACTTCAATATAAAATTGTTATTTTGATGATGTATTCTAAAAGTTATAAACTAGATTAATAGACAATCTAAAAATTCATCACTATTGATCTTTGTAGACCATTATCAAGTAGACAATAGTGAGTATCAAATATTCTTTATTATCATATAAAAGTTTAGAGGAAAAAGTTTTATCTTTGGACGACTTCACTTTTCTTAAAAATCCACTTTTTTATGTTTCCGTAATATAATAGCGAAAAATTGGTAAAAAATAGTTAAGGATTTTCGATCGAAAAAGATGACGCTTTGCAAAAGTTCACATTGAACAAATAGGGTTCATTCTACAAATATATCTGTTTTATGCTTTCTATAATCTTCATAAATATTTAATTTTTTCAAGTAATCAATAATAATTTCTGAATCATTATAAACGATATTTTTCTTTTCGGATATCTTATTTGAATTAGATACATCCCATAAGGAATTTGATTTTATGCATTCATTTAGGAGTTAAAACATGTATTTCCTTACTATAATTGTACTTATAAACATTCAATTTATGATTTCGAAATAAAAATATAACATTCGTAACGAGCTCGATTACCTAGATTAAACTAATCCACACTAATTATTCCGGAGTATCTAGTCGAGGAAAACTCCATATCATAATAAACGTCAGATTACTCCTTGCAAAATATTCTTTTTAACACCATGATTTTTGTTAAATTTTTTTCATAGTTAAGCTCTTAGTACGAGAAACTTTTAAAATTCATGAAAATTGTCTTATTAATTACGTGTTACACATGCGTAGGCAAAAAATATTCGTATCGCCCATTGATTTAAAAATGTAAAATAAGTTAACGCTGCAAAACGTTAGTCATTAGATAATTATATTTTACGTGACTTATGTAGAGCTCACAAATCGAACGCAACGCACTATTAAAATTTTTTAAGGCGTGCAAGCTTAAACATGTAAATATTGTCGATCATTTTTAATTTTCTTTTCTTATTTATTGTATTCAAGTCGAAGTCATAGAATCCATATGGCTAGAGTGTGTACATTTTATTTTTTACTTTTTTATTCTCTTGCCATCCTCTTGTATAACTAAATTATAATTAAATTTTTGACATATTTTTAAATACATTATTACTAGTGCTCAAGAAAACAAGTTGTTTAAATGATTTTTTTTTTCAATTTTCAACAATGCCAGAATACTGATTTTATTTAATATCTATAATAATAGGCATATATAAAAATCTCTCAAACGCATCTCGAATAAAAGAATGTAAAAATAAAAGATCCAAATTTTAAAGGATTCTAATGGACATACCACATTCTAATTATAAACCACGAATACATCATGGTATTGTAAAATTCATTGAAAATATTTTGAAAAATCTTATATAAAAGTATGTAAACCTAACCCAGTTTACAATTAAACGAATTGCATTTCGCTTACACAAGTTCACCTTGCTTACAAAAGTTTAATGCTTCAAAGTTTTATTTTTTTTCTTTTTCATACATTGAATGTACTATAAATGTTGTAAGATTTTCAAAAATGGTAGTTCTAAGTTGGGTTCTTAAGTCCACATTAAACATACAATAGCAATCAAGTTGATAAACCAAAATCGTTCATTTTTTTACAAAAAAAGCCAATGGATAAATATATGTTATTTGTCTACAATGAAATTCTCTATAATAAGGCCAACAAACAAATTGACAATACAATATTTGCTCGATAAAAATTTTTAACGACAAACTCGTTCAATATAAGTGAGTGAAAAAATCCCACGTGCTTTTTTCTACAAATATAAAGCTTTTTATCACGATTTTTTACGGCACACACGAGTATATAAAATCGAGAAAAAACATAAAGTAAAATCGTTGCTCAATGTACTCTCGTTGCACATTTACAACGTATGATATAATAAAAACACGAAGAGGATAAAATAGCAAAATATATATAATAATATTGAGAACTTATCGCGCGTTACACATTAGTTTACATTTTATTATTGCGTATGTTTCTTCGTTTATTAACGTCATCTTCGTTCGCGCGATTCTTCGCTGCAGTCGAGTCGAGCTGCAGCTCTGAATTTGTCCCTTTTTCATTTAGACAGCTTACTAATGACGCGTATCAAGGCACCGTTCTCGTCTTTCAGCCTCTGATTCTCACATTTGAGGGTTTCCAATATCTGTAAACACAATGCAAAATTTTAATAAATTTCTGAAAAGATCCTGCACTACTGTAAAAATTTGTTTCATATAAATTTTTTTTGAACTATTCAATCGTAATTTGTAACGTTGAAAGCTCTTTTTATATATTTCGTTTATAAATATATATGTTTGTATATAGATTTTTTATCATAGATTTTATGTACACTTTAACAAGACAATTTGCACAACGAGTTGTGTTTAGATTAAGTAGCATCTTTTCAAAGCGGTTAATGGTGTACTTGAGCACAATGACTGCGATTGTTTCCTTGAACGCATGATTTAGACATCCTAAGAAATATATTCTATATCTTTTCTTTATTTGACACTTTGATAACTCATGCAACGAAAAACACATTCGTATAAGCATATAAACAACTCCATAAATAAAAGCTTGTATAATCTTCATATGTGTAATAACAATAAAACATTTAATAACAATTGCTCATATATTGCCAATAATATGAGATGGGTTGCCACGAAAATTGTATGTGCAGCCTCAATTTTCGTCATTAAGGTACAATAAAATTAAAAAACACACAAGTTTTGAGGCTGTGAATGTATTAAAAAAATAATTACAACCATGCTATGTACTTTTTCACTTCGTATCGTAAAACACGTATATCATGGGCTTTCAGGTAGGTATGCGGTAAATAATTTTTAAACCCAAGGGCTCTCATGGACGGGTCAACTATGGGCGATGATAACCATTTAAAATGAAATATGATTTAATCATGAATTATTAGAAATGTTGTAAGTGATGGAGTGAAAAAGTAAACCTTACGATTTAAGTTACTCTAAGTTTAAGGTATAAGTATGAAACTAATATTGATAAAAATATTCAAGTATAATTTAAATTTATCAGTCAATTTTTAACAAATACTTTCAAAATTTTTTCCTGATGGAGAAAGAATTTCATTCAATTATTCGTTTCTAGTTCTACTTTTTTAATTTTTAATACTTCATGCAATGAAACTATTGATTTGATCCATTTACTTTTAAAGAAATCGCGTTCTAATTTTTAATTTTACATAAAAAAGATTTTGTTAAACATTTTACATTTAAGAATTACAAATAAAACTGTTTATTCAAATTGCTAATACATTAATATACATATCTAATAATGAACTATTAAAATAAAATAAAAAATAAAATTTTTGTTGTTAATACTTGGCAATGAACTTCTGAGTATATAAAATATTAACAGAATAGCAAGAGACTTGTACTTTTAATACGAATTCGAACGAGCTTGCGAAGTTATTAAAGCTTACAAAGGTGAGAAAATGAGTAATAGAACATCAGAAAATGCATTATCATTAATATCGTCAAATCAACAAGTTTTATCAGTTATTATCACATATTAATTGCAAAATTTGAAAAAGATAATAGTTTTCTTGGTTAAATAGAGTAAAATAACGACAATTTTTAGATGACATATGCGAAAAGGATGTCAGAATGGTGATTAATGAATAATGTAGCTACCGTAAGATGTGAATGAAAAAAAAACCTTAAATGGTTACAGAATAATAAATAAATATGTAATAAACGCATATTATTATGCTTGATACAAATGCCGTATACGTGTTATCATCATTTTTGTTCCTTTACCTATTTAGTAGTATTGGTGAGTTTGGATACCACGCGAGTAAGGGCCCGATTTTCGGCCTTCAATCTCTCATTTTCAGCTTTGAGTTTTTGCAATTGCTGTAAACAATTTAAATGGGTTAGGCCAGAAGTGTAAAAAGTTTCCTGGAACTCGGATTAACTCTATTGCTAAATTGATTCAGCTAAATTCGTGATGCTGCACATTTTATTTACTACGTTGTAAGAAACGTTTGAAAAGTAAAAGGATTCTTAAATAAAAAATTTCGTGAATCACAGTTTTCCAAATATAAAAGGAAGAGGCATCCAACAAATTTGTGTAAAACAAATAATAAGAAAATGGATAGGAATCTTAAAATAAATTATTGGTGAAAATAAAAAAAATTGTGAAAAAAGAAAATTTCAAAAGTGTAGGTAAAATTTTAGGTTATCATTAAAATTGATAAAATTAGGGGTAAAAAAAGGAGCAGACGATTTTAGAAAAACTATTGTTGTAAACGCGTGTAGTTATCAAAACTCAAGGTAAAGCGATGCAATAAAGCCGTTTCAAGAAGAATAGTATATTTTGCACCTAGGGCGTGAAAAACTGGAAAGTCTCAGAGCACGTGTAATTTATCATCCGAGGCGAAGCCGAGGTTGATAATCTGTGCGGGGGTGGCACAAAAAAATAATTTTTTATGCTACCCCAACCTAAAGTAACATTTTACTCCCGCTGCGCAAAACCAAAATGTTACTTTAGGCGGGGATTCACAAAAAATTGTATTTGCACCTATGTAGCGAAAAAAGAAAGTCTCATGGCACGTAATTATCAACCTCGGTTTTGCCTCGGATGATAAATTACACGTGCTCTGAGACTTTCCAGTTTTTCACTCCCTGGGTGCAAAATATACTATTTATAATGTGACAAAAAATGAATCTATTTTACGATTAAACTATAGATGCGTTCTGATTGATTTGTTTCAGGATCAAATAATTTGTTAAGTTGATGTCAATTGATGAAGAAAAATTTTTTTTAGAGTTCGAAATTGCTTTTTCTATTCTAGTACAAATCCTTCATCGTATGATAAATGACAATCGATACGTCGACGACTCTTGTACACGCATTCTCAAAAACTCAAATTTGCTGCTAAGGCTGATCCTAGGATGTTCAACTTTGATTCGGTACCATCCCACTGGGATTTGTAAATTTCTTAAAATTTTTTCGTTATCAGATGATATCGCGTTTAATTTGGTTGAATTAACGAAAATATGGCACGGAGAACGACGAGAAATCGTACTATACCTATAAATAAAAATGAAAGTGTTAGAGTACTGTTACGTCTTACCTTTAATTCTTCTTCCATTTCGGAAAGCTTCCTTTCCATAGCCCTGCGCTCTCGTTTTTCGGTCTCGCTGAGCGCGGCTTTGCTTTGTGACTGTTGAGTTTTTTCCAAAAGGCTCTGTGACTCCTTGAGCTGCTCGTCGGATTTGCGCAACTTTTCGCGCAATCGCTCGTTTTCCGCTTGCGATTCCTCCCAAAGCTTCTTGTAGTCTAGCTCTCCGTTTTCCGTGGCTTGCTGCTGATTGCTCTTGCTTGCCCTCGAAGACGTTACACCGCCATCGGACGACAGAGACGACACAGAACCAAATCTGCTCGAGCGACCGGAACGATCGTGTCCGCTCTGCAATGATTATTAAAGGCATACTTTATAATGCACTTAAAATTTAGAAGTAACATATAAATGTTCAATATCGATCGAAGAGTAAAGTGTCAGCCTATCGCAATAGACTAATTTCCCGCTCTGTTTGTCGCAAATTTGGCAGGCGTTCGTGGCTCTATTTTGTTGAAATGCGTGAACGAAGCATCTCGAAAAATTAAACAACAATCGTTCATTTGAAATATGCAAACTGTCCGTGCAACCGAGCTTTCCTAAAGTGATCGATGAAGCAGCAATGCTCGCACGTGTTAAAAATATATTTCTACTCGTAAACAATGTCACCAAGCGAAATTTGCAATTCACACATTGGAGCTTTTAAAAAATGATTTATAGCTGTATTACTCAAAGTTCTAGAAACCGAAAAACGAAGACTTTATTTCGAAATTATTGTTTAGCTTAGATCCGACTGAATCGCGATCCTTTTTCGATGTTTCATGTTCTCTACGTGTGTAAATCTTTTTTATTTATTTTTCAAATAATTTTGAACTTTAAAGTCAATATATCAAGTAGAGCAAAAACAAATGGTCAATAAACACATTTCTTAGAATAATGATCTCATAGGTGCGGGATAAGCTTAGTTGATTTATCATTGAAACGGTCGGCGATATCTATTTGAGAGAAGAACTAAATATTTAGTCATGATTAAAATAAACATTGATATTCTACATCGAATCCATTATGACGCGGTCAATGCGAACGTCATGCAATGCCAAGGTCGATTAATATTTAAGCCATTCTTAAATCAGCCATTTTGAAAGCCATCTTTGCTCAGTTTTGTTGACGCGGAAATTTTACAGTTCCACCAAAAACATATTTTCAATCAAGTTCAAATTAATATCGATTTTTTTGAGAAGCATATGGGGCCTAACGACAGAAAATTTTTATCTCATTTTTTTTAGATCATCATGTTACGAGTGATAACAACCAGTTAAAACCAAAAAAAAGAACGATATAAAAAAAAAAAAACATAGGCTATTCAGTGGCGAAGCAGACATGGCGATGGCGTACCGCATATCCTTCAGAGCCTGCGAGGCTTTGCAAGCTCGAGCTTCTCGAACCGAAAGTCGAGCTGTCGTGTTTTGGTTTGACTTTGTTGTTAAAGCTGCCGGTGCCTCTATGCAAGTTGCTTCGCGCGCTATTGACATGAGCGCTAGGCGCGTAAGCACCGCCGTAACCATTGCCAATGACGTAGCTCGACGACGACGACGACGGACCGGCGAGGTTGAGCGTCGAGCTCGCAGGCAGAGTCAAGCCACCGTAGCCGGAAGACGTGCCGCCGTAGGTAGTGTAGAGATTTTGATAGAGGCTGGCGTTGAGGTTGCTCGAGGCGAGCGAGCTGCCGTAGGGTTTTTTATAGCTGCTGGTCTTGCTGGTGGGCGACGACGGAGACGAGGAGGATTTATTGATGTAGCTGCTCATGGGCGACGAGTAGGCGCTGCTGGCGGCGTGCGGCGAGCCGGGCGACGAGCTCCTCGTGCGGCCCAGCAGGCTGCTGTAGCTGCTCTGACCCGAGCCGAAGAGGCTCGCTATGCTGCGCGGTCGGGTGCGAAAGATGGAATTGCCGCTGGCCGACGCCTGGGCGCGCAAGCCCGCCGCGGTCGTCGGCTTCGGCTGGGTGCGTTTGCGATACGACGACATTCTTACGATGCAACAACAATAGGATCCTTTAAACGAGCAGCAGCGGCATGCGAGTATCGCTCGCGAATGTTCTTGTCGTTGCTCGCGCTGACGAATGCAAAGTCGTTGCTTCACACATGCGCGGTTAAATATATAACGCGGCGATCTTTATCAAAGATCTTGCTGGCTCTGCTCGCGCAGGCACGCACGCACGCACGCACGTACACACACGCACACACACAAAAACTTTCTGCACAACTTCTCTCTGTCGGTCGTGCACTGGCCAAGCGAGCTTGCGGCTCCGCGAGACGCGCAATTTTAAACTCGAGCGCACAACTGCGAAGCTCGATGATTCAACGCTCGAGAGTCAGCATACGGCCGTTCGTAAATCTCGACTATGCGCGCGTCGGAGACTCTCGAGCTTTGCTCCCTTGCCGCGCTGCGCCAACGCCTCGCCGCTTCGCTTATGCATACGTCCCGTGTATTTCATCTGTCAGATTCTTTGGATTATTGCGCGCGGCAGACGCATTTATATGCGCTAATTAGAGCGAGTGATAAAAGACGCGCGAGGTGGCGCGGACGCGAACACGGCGTCGCTCGAGCTTTTTCATTCGCCGATCGATGCTAAATCGGTAATCGGCGCACTCTGCGATCCGCGAGGCAGATTCGCCGCGGTCTCCGCCTAGACCCATGTACCGTACACCGAATGCGTTCGAGCTACGATCAACGATTCCGATCGACGTGCCTCTTGTTTTCGCGAAAATGTCGAAAGTTCGAACTCGAGAGCAGCCGCTCGACTGCGCTTAGCTTGAAGAATAATCCGCAGCACTAGCGTGGATCGCGACTCGCCTATATAGCGCTTCTGCTATGGCCAGTGCTGCGCTGTACGCTGCAGCCGCTGCTGCTTCTATACTTCATCTCCTCCATGGCGAGTTATTTGTGGAAAAGTCGCGCGCACACAGGCACGCTTGAAAATACATAGTACATACGCACACATCTATATGTATGTGCATTATAATATATATCACGTGTGCAGGCACGTTTTCAAGGCGTCGGTGCGCGATCTTTCGTCGGCCAGGTCGAGCAGATTTTTGCTCCGCCTAGAGACTCTAGCTCTGATTTGGCTTGCAAGCTGTATTCAAGCCATATGCGGAAGAACCCTTGAAAATTTCAATATTTTTTCTTCAAAATCTTAATTCTCCGAGTTGTTTTAGGTTCACACAATTTATAAATATCTTTATTTGATCATCTGATGTAATACACATATAGCAATATACGTTATTGATCTTGCTAACTTTTGAGTATATCAAAAATGCTTGTAAAAATTATATTATATTGTTTGACAATTAAGTTACTCTTACTTAAATTCAATTAAACTCTCGTCGCTATACGAATGCTAAAATCAAGGAAGCATTTGACTGAGTAACTCCTGGAAAACTAGATTTTTGCCCAAACTGCAGCTTCTCGATACGAGATAATTTTAAGCAACCGATTGAATTTAACTAGGAATTTCGCTGGATCAAGATATTTTAAACTTCCAGTCCTTATTCGGACCATAGAGTATGTAAAATTTGGGTGCTCGAAGAATAATATATACCGCAGGGCATGTGACGTAGACAAGTAGCATAAAAGCTGAATCGTGTCGCACGTTGTTTCATCGCTTCGTATGGCCATCTATTTCGACGAGGTGCGAAAACGACAGCGCGATCGTTCCAGGTAAAGTCATTGCGTGCCCATACATCGCGCTGGCGATCGTGAAAAGCTGCAGCGACGGCAATACATCTTGAGCGCGCATATAGACGTTTAAAAGCATTTGGCATGCCAAGTCTCTCTTCTCTCTCTCTCTCGACGGTACTTAACTAGGTTCTCGGTTCGGGTATATGAGCTCATAAGCACTATATGTCGCATGCATCGCACTCCATAAAGATGTCGCCCTCGTAACCTCTAAACGAGCCGATCTCGAGACTCGACTTACGCGAGCTTCGTCATTATAGGTATATCCGTTGTATAAGGCTCGACGTTTCGATATGATTGTGCAGCGTGCGATCGGCCGAGGTGAAGCAACCGCATCGGCTCTGCTTGCGTGCAAAAAATCAGCTAAGCCGAGATCGAGCATATAGAGGCAGGTACACGGGCTTGTTCGACGAATTCTCGAGCTTTTAACGAGCGATCGTTTCATCACGCCCCACTAGAGATGTGCGCACGGATCGTGGCTTACTCGGCTGCACGCAACGATCGGTACGGTTTGTCGCCAAACGAAGCGTATTATACAGCGACGCGATGCGGCGCGCACAGTTCGCTCTGCTAATGACGCGCGCACACCCGAATCTGTATCTTTAGTTTGTATATTATGAGAAAGAATTGGCAGCTGGCTCCTGCGTGCGCGCACGACGGGCATGCCGTTTTCACACGCGCGCGACCGAATCATTCCAATATTTTGGCATTTCCCAAGGTTAAAAGCTTCGCGCTTATTGCGAGAGCCACACGAGAAATTAACGAGTGTTGAGTCTTTGCTGGCCGCACTTTTTCTCTCTCTCTCTCGCTTTTTACGCACGCGTTCGCAAATATAAGCGCTGCTCACGATCGTTATTTGGGACGGTGATGTTTTACCCGAGCGTCGAAGAGACAAAATCGACCAATAACATGCTGTGCTTATTTGAGTGAGCGAAGGCGAAAATTTGCGAAAAAGCCTCGTGTGGCTAGCTAGAGAGATCTCAACTTTGTTCATCATGGCCATGACGATGGAAAAGAACTTGTCCGTTTGCGGACTGAGTCGAGCTTGACAAATAAAAAACAGACAACAGTACGATGAACTTTCACGACCTGTCGCCTGCAAATCAGCAAGTATTATAGTACGATGTATGATCTGTTATGTGGCTATATGTCATCACGTAAGATCGTCGCTCTCAATGAAAGAGAAAGAGAGAGAGCAAGAAAAAAAAGATTAGCCAAATACGAGGCAGACTATAGTTTCGAATTTATTTTTAGATCAATTGTAATGCAGTGCTCGTGATCAGTTTTGAGTCGCTGACTGCGCACGAGCAATAATTATAAGTCATTTAACGTTAAGTTTCGTCCCTTTATTCATTTTACGTTACAATAACATTTCTATTTTCAAACAATGACGATTTGCAGTCTAAAGCTGAACTTTGTATTTCTTAAATGTTAAGAAATCCTTCTCTCAGTGTCGTAATTCAAATTTGTGTTAGTTTTTCAAATTCAGACTCGAGTTTGCATCAATAAATTGCTAATAATACAGTTCATTTTTCAAAAAAATTAAGAATATTCCTGCGCTTTGACCCTAATGTACGACCACATAATAATTAAAAAACTGCATATTAAATTTACGGATTTGAAAACGGACAACTAATTTGTTTTTTTAATTTTGAAACTCATCTAAGCCATGTTGACTGATCAACACTATGTGCTTTGGCTCGTTTTCTAACTCCCTAATGAATCGCCTCATTAATTTTCCTGTTTCATTGGATTTAAAGTATTTTTACATTTAACTTTGTGTTATTAAATTGTAAATTTAGCAAATTATACAATCATTAAAGCACAATAATTTTCATAATCTTTATAATCGACAGTATATTTTATGTGCAGTATTTATTATAATTATTTTTTTTTAAATTAAGCCATCTCATATTTAGCTTGTTTTAGGTAAAAATCAGGTAATGCAACGTTGATAACTTTCGGAAATCATATGAAAAGGAAAATATCATACCCAACCAAACGCTTGTTTAAAATTTATATAACGTTTTATTCTTAAATTCTGAATATTGCAACACGCATATAAACTATTGTACCCTCAAGAAAATTATTGGTTAGTCTTTAACTGTATGTGCAATTGAACTGAGTATATTGAAATAAAATAAAATGACATTTGCCTACTTTTCATTCAACGACATGTAAAAAAGGACCAACCCCTTTATATGTATTTCAGTAAAAGCCGAATTAAGGATTCTTGAAACAGTTCCTCTTAGCCAAAAAATAGAAAAGTTTTGTAACTTTTTAAACCAGCATAACGTAGGTAAGATTAGCAGGCACATTAAATTGGCAATCGACATTGTTTGAACATTTTGCCCTATTTTGTAAAATTTGTATAATTGAATATTGTAAAAAGGCTATCCCATTAATGTTATGAAAAATTCGCTATTGAAGAATTCACTCCCACCGAACGATTGATTGCGCGACAAGCCATTGCACGCAGCAAATCGAGCGCACAGTCTGTCGCAATTATGATGCTTATTCAACGTCCGCTAAAACTACTAATTGGACGACGTATAATGAATATACCTATAATTTATTCGAATTTGCAATTTGGGGACATTGAACTCAAAGCCCTGACCAGGCAACACATTACAAAAATATTCAGTATCATTGCATCGTTCGATCTGCAGAATTAAAATAAATATTTTTATTTTGTCTGTTGAAAGAAACAAATAAACATTGAAATTAAACGATCATACAGACAAAAAAATAACCTGAGGTCATCCGTGCCTCCCATAAACATTTCAATCGATTCAGGTCATGCACTCTAACTTTGGGGGACAAGCGCATTTATTTCAAATGATTGTGCATCGTTATTATTTTCTTTTTATCTCGGAAAATTCGTTTTTTACTGAATAAATATAAATACCTATTCGATCTTCAATAACAGGTAGGAAAGTTTTCTTTTTTGCCCTAAGTTTTCCCTTTTGCCTAAAATAGCTATGTTTGTTGGAAAAATCGTCCCACAACCAAACATCAATTAATTTTTTTTATGAGCATGAAAAAAAAATTACTAAAATACTAGATGCTAGAAAATTTTAGCATTAATATTTCAAAATTAATGGTATAATGTAACAATATTTAACACAATGAAAGTTTTCATATTCTGAATATAAGAATAACGTGCAATACCTTCAAATGCAGACTGCGTTTAATAGTATTACTGTGCTAGGCCGCGAAAAACAGAAAAGTCACAGAGTACGTGTAATTAGCGAATAAACTAATAATATGCTTCAGTATTTCTCTTCGTGTTACAGAGTCGATCGCGCGTCACTTAATGTGCTATTTCCGCAAAACAACCTCGGTTATACGAGTCTTAAAATACTCCTCGCACAAATCGATTCTGAATCAAAATATTTTTGCAATCCATTGCACCGTCACATTATTATTATTTTTTGCTTCATTGTATGGCCCTTACTTATAGAATCCATAATATTACTCTATGAAAAATGAAACAAATAAACATTGGATTAACATATTAACAAACTGTACTTGTAACATTTATATTTTTTTACGAAAATAAATTTTTTTTGCATGAACTTGATTCATAAAATGTGTAACTACGACTTTCGATGAATAGCATACGAATATGAAACGCCAGAAAGAGCAAAAGAAGAACAAATTTAACTCGCAAAGAATACGAAAACTGATCCCGAAAACTGCTGCATCTCAATAAAAAAATCAAAAAGTTTGTATTATAAAAACGCAGTGAAACGGATAGAAAATATTCTACCCGAAAAAGAATTTTCAAAAGGGTTAAATTTAAGGTGTGAAATCCCTTAACAATGAAATGTATATTTATTCGTGAGCATTGCATTGTTTCCGCTATTTAGGCATGTACGCAGGTTGCTGACGTCCACTAACACGTGCGTTGCTCATATCAAGAATAACGCTCTATTAGCTTTATCGTATACGCTTTCAGCGATGATACGCGCGTGCAAACTTTTTTGGCCGACACTCGATTGTGCGGGATTATAATAACAGAGCTCCAATGCGTCACTTTTGAACGTAAGACCCGTGCTTTGTTGAAATAAGCTCGCAGCAACGCAGGGAATTATAAAAGTTGTTGGTCAAATGAATAAAAGCACTCACCTCATTATGGTTGAGTTTGATTGAATCATCAGCTTCACCGGATGCTAAATCTTGTTTTTCAGGATCGATTTCCTATGATCAACAAATAAAATACATAATTTTTAAGCAACAGATTATAATAAGTTTCTAGAAGTTTAAGCTTAAGCCTAAAAACTACTGGAAAAAATATTACTAATACCGTCATTACAATTGAAATATAATACAGTTGAAAATGTGCAAATTCGTATTATATATCGTTAACGCATAAAATAAGTTTAAAAATCCAGTTTCTATTCAAATCATACAATTTTTCGTTTGACAAAATAAACAACAAAAAACCTATACTCTTTCATAAGTATCGGTATTGAAAATAAATTGCGATTTCATCGATTAAATTCATGAAAAATTTCAAGATTTTAAATAAAAATTTTGCAGAATAAGTTTTTCATGCAAACGCATTTACTAGTAAGATTTAATTGACTTCAATCGGTTAAAAAATTTAACTTATTTAAAGTACCGGAGGAAATAATTTATGGCTTATTGCTTTTTAGATAAATGAGAAAATGTTAATAAAAAATTCATACTAACATCCATGTCAACGTGAACAACGCCTGTGGATCGTCTTTTGGGCCTCCGTCTCCTTTGAATGACAGCTTGTGTTGCTTGGGCATTTCGACTGTCATTTTCTTTGTCTTGTTCTGAATATTTATATAAAAGTATATAGGATCAACTTCATTTTTGTGGTTTTTACATAATTTTTTGTTATAATCCACATTTTTCTAGAACTTTTTAAATAATTTCATAACAAAAGTGCATAATATAATATGTATATTTAATTAGATAGTTTTTTAAGTTTGTGGAATCAATTGCACTACAGTTAGTGAAAATAAGTCACTATGCTTTTAAAATCATCAAGATATTTACAATAACGAAAGTTTAAAAAAAAACTCGTCTAAAATTTGACTATTGAAATGTAAAAATGCGAAGACAGGCGCGAATGATTCCCAGTTTTGGGGTAATAGAAAATAATATTCTAAGCTCACCTTTATCTTCGGGAGGTTTATTAAATGGTCTTCTAAGCGGTAGGGTAACTGTCGTTTCGGCATTACTCGTAGACGTAACAGAAACAGGTGCCGACGTAGGTCGTTGTCCACTCGTACCTGTTCCTGTAGTCGTCGCATTAGTACTCATAGGTCTTCTAATGTACGCTACTGTCGTATCAGCAGACGTAACCGATGTCAAAGAACTTCGATTATTGGCATCCTCCAACTGGAACTATAAATGAACAATGACTTTTTTTTCTTCGCAATTTCTTCTAAGACTTATATCATATTTTTGCATAAACTGATTATATTTATTTTTAAGTTATTTTATTTTCTTTTTGATAAAAAAAGTATATAACATAATATAATGCTGTACCGAAAGAAATCCGTTAACTAGTTTGAGACAAACGCATTTTATGTCACATAAATTCTTAACTTACATGACAAATCACACATAGAATTCATCTTCAACTGAACAACAAATATCTTTCCATGCATTAAGTTTATAATCTACTAAATGATATTTTAAGTAGTACACTAAAAGTTTATATCTAGCACGAAATAAAAAGAAATTTAATAATAGCTAATACACAAAAATACAATAAAATCTCAATATTATGACAATGAAAGTAATGTATGAAGTCATATTTGGTTTATTTTACAAAACTTGATTTTTAATTCGCCGATAAAGTCAAAAATAAATAAATAAGATTATTTTATACAACTAAAACAATAGAGTTTTATTAATAACATGAAAAAAATGTAGTGCATAACTATATTTATTGTGATGTCATCACAGTGATGATAATGATAAGGTGGGTTAGTGACATATAATTAAAATACAAAAATAAATTTTTAATCATTTAGCATTATAAAAAAGAGTGTGTATAATTGTATAATGTAATTTTAACATTTCTTTAAAATTTAATGAGAAGATTAAAAAAATCAATAAAAAATACCATGCATTTACCAATAATAAATTGAATTTTAAATGATTTATTTTGTCTGCGCATTGATCGTTTGATTTGTTTTTATTATACGATAAAAACGAGTAAAAATCTTAACAGTGAAAAAGTAATCGTGATATTTTTATGTAATTATTTATAACGTTGTATTAATAGTAATGTAAGTCTATGGTTAAGTAAGTAAAAGCAAGTGTATGGTTACGCAGATTCATAATAGTATATTACTGCCCTAGGCCGGGAAAAATAGGAAAGTCCCAGGGCACGTGAAATAAGCGACCGAGGCGAAGCCGAGGTCGATTAGCACGTGCACTGAGGCTTTCTTTTATTCCCGGTATAGGCCAGTATACGATTTTACATACCCCGGGCCCGAAAATAGCAATATCCCGTTTAGCGCAGCGGCCGGGAAATGTTACTTTCGGGCCGCTGGTATGTAAAATAAATTTCCTACATTAAAAAATGAAGAATTTTGATGTATTTAGATTAAATTTACTAAAATTGAATGAGATTGGTATTGAGACTAGTCAACTTCTCTGTGAGGCTGTGTTATTAGAACTGAGGATACTTTCAATAATTTTGAATGTATTAAATTTTTTAAGTTTATTAAAGAGGTACAGAAGCCAGCTAAAATATCAAAATTTCAATCCAGCTTTCTGAAACTTCTACCAAATATTTCTCCAAAAAAGCTCTATGGCGACCTTCATACTGATGTTCTTAAGGTCGTCATAGAGCCTTTTGGCGAAATATTCAAAATATAAGTTCGAAATATAAGTTTCAGAAAACTAGATTGAAATTTTGATTTTTTGCTGGCTTCTATATCCCCCTTTTTCATATACACTCTTTTAAAAAATTGTTCATTTCATTAAAAAAATTCAAGTATTTACAATTAAATTTATTGTATATGATTAGAAATTTAATAGCATTAATTTCTACTTCATTAAATTGAAAATAAAAACGTTGAGCACCATTGAATATAAATGGAAACCCATCTAGCAGTATTGCTGCATCAAGCATTGTCACGATTTGATAAGCTTAATCGTTTTCAATGCAAAAAATTAAGCTTGCGTGATCGAGACGATCGAACGTATTGTATTTTCAGGGACTGAAAATTCAGGGAATGAAAAAAATTGAAGCAGTGAAAAATTAAAAAAAATCACTTCTTGCAGTAGGGGCCCCAACTAAGCCATTGTAAAAGCCATGCGCACCAGCCTTGAGGACCCTCTTCAAGCGAAACAATAGAAGGTTCGTGATGCTTGTAACATTGCAACATCACACTACCAAGCGCTTCAACGTTATCAACATGATGATCATTTGATGCACCGACCTTGCTTCCTCCATCGACTTTTAATCGCCAGGATGGCCGTCGCTCCGGTAGATTCGTTTCGACCTCGGAAGTTGCTGTAATTGGTAGTTTGCTCGCGCTTGTCGTGGTCGGACTAGCTGTCGTTATAGTCGCCGTAATCGAGGCTGTCGTCGTTGTAGCCGTACTTGCTATTTCCCCGTTGTTTCCGTTATTGTTTACTGTTGTCGTTGCCGTCGTTATTGCAGTTGACTACAACATAGTTTAGCATACATTTGAGCAAAACTCGAGAATTTCAAATAAACGCAAAAGCGAAACTCACCTGAGGTATGGTATTAGCATTGGCTGTGCATACTGTTGTCGTGCTGGTACTGCCATTGGAGCTAGTGCCAGAAACTGTAGTATCTACATCATTGCTTTGTTGCTGTTTTTTCTTTACGAGCTGTTCAGCACTCTTGATCTCGTCCAAAGTGACACCTTGAGTAGAACGTCTCGTTTCACGTACACGTTTAGCATGAGCTTTACGCTGAGTTTCGCTCTCTTCGTCACGAACCGGTGGTACGAAAGATCTATAAGATTTAATACATTTATACTTAATTAATGGAAATTGTAATAATATCAACTGGTGAAACTGTTTTTTTCGTAACATTTGCGATAATTTTATCAGATATCCTTCCATATTTTGCAAATACATTTTTTTCAGTTTTTGTCGACTATCTATGTTATTCTTAAATTTTTCATTTTTGTATCCTCCAAAAAGAACCATAGAAGGTACAGAATCCAGACATCATGGTTCAACCATAATCTTGATTGAAACCCATGAGTCGCTACGCGCACAAGTTTTGTACAAGTTAAGTTCATAATCAATTAAATCAACAATTAAATGATAAAGCTTAAATGAAGTAGCTTGCCTCGCACTTCGAAAGGCGAGTATGGCGGATGAGCTATGCCGCACATTCTCCTCATATACACAACACTCATGATTTTTGAGGCCCGTATAATTAGCGAAAACTATATAGAAAAGCTTCTTTAATTAACTACTGCATCTAAGGGATCAATAGTTGCGGCCAAAAATCTTAAAGAAGAAAGTAAAACTATCGATTTTTAACTTTTTTGAGACTAATAGCTTATATAGTAAACCTTAAAGTAGTTGTTGCACATTTTTATTAGATGTTTAGTTGGATTTTACCTCTTTTTTATTGATTTTTTAAAACTCTAACCATTTAAGCTACATCAATTAGGTTGAGCAAAATTTTTGGGATATCAATCGTTATATCGACACAACTTCGGACAAGATTATTGAGATTGTGACTTATTGGTCTGATTACTTCGTCTGAATTAACATCGCGACTACAGTTATTTCAAATAAGTATGCACAAACATAGCTCTGTAACTTAAATAGTTTATCTTGGAAGATACGATGCATAAGCAAATTTTAGAAGAACTAAGTACCAAAAAATAAAGGATAAAAAATTTTATATACACATTATAAAAAAAAAGCATAAAAATAGCTGTATCTCAATAAGAGATTTTTTAAGTTTTAAAAAAAGGAATGGAAAAGGAAGGAAAAATCCTCTCGAAAATAAAAGTAAAAATGATTTCGAGTCTACACTCTAACGCTCAATTTCACAATGAAAAAAGACATATTCAGGTAAAGGGTAGCGTAATTATGATAACATATAAATAGCAATAATCGAATGGGCAGACCCTTCGCACAGATACATGAATATTGTTCTGTAATTCTTAGAACGTATCTATAACGCAATATGAAAATGTAATAATATAAAGCTGGTTACAATTCAAAAATGTATAATAACAAATGAACTTATGATTACATGTATTTATGAATGCACGTTAAGAATGTTTTGAAACATTATATTTTATATTATATTACATTCAAATGAATAAAGCCAGCATCATAAAAAATCCAATTTTCAATTCCATTTTCTAAATTGTCAATTGAATATTATTCTGAACAGTTTTTATGATACTCTTTATGTTTGATGTTTAAGAGAGCACCGCGTAGAGCCTTTAAAGCAAATATCCGCAGTAAAGCTGTTTTAAACGTGACTATTATAGCAAGTTTTTTGGCTCGCTAGCTCGTTGCGCTCGGGCCCTTAACTACGTTGTGCCGTAAAATGTTACTTATTGGCATTTGTATCATTAAGTACTAGTATGCAACTTGTTCAGCTTTGCTGAAAAAACATAACCACACCCGTTGCATAAAGTGCTATTTTGTGCTAACTCACTAAAAAGTGATTATGTTTCAATTAAGCGAAGTATATGTGATGTAGGTTAATATAGACAATCTAATTGTATAAAATATAATCTGTTTATTTAGTTTTATTTAGTTTTATTCAGTTTTATTAATTTTTATTTACTTTATTTATTTATTTATTTATTTATGATTTAAATTTTTTTTTATTTTAAATTTTACTTATATACATTATATTTTAATGTTTAGGTAATATTTTTTACTTCTTTTTTTCTTTCTTATTTACTTAATTATTATTATTATTACCAATGATAAGTGTTACAGAGAAAAAAAATAAAAGCACCAATAACATAATTTAGTACATATGTACAGTTCATACATATGAAATTGTAAATTATTTTATATAAAAGTGTTAAATTAACTTCAGTTTATTAATTTTGCTTTGGTTTGTGGACATTATGGTTAGTAGAGCTCACATTATTCTGTTAGTGGTTATATAATTATTAATTAAAGCATGCATTTTAAACTTCAATTCATTAATTAATATTGAAATGGTATAATTAATAATAAAACAGAGTTGGTATTTTAATGTTTAACACCATCTAAGTTTATTCCTTTCAAAAATGAAGATTGTTCAACCAAAACTAGTTGTTCCTTTTTTTAAAATTAAATTTTTTTTGTTCATTTATTCATTTTTTCTTAGACACAGTTTCTATGATCATGAAATAAAGTAATGAAAACACTCTTCTGTGTGAACTAGTAAGCTTCACAGCCATGCAATCAACAATTGCAATCAATTGCAATGAATAAAATCAAAGAAGAATGTACAAGTCACGTTTTAAGTTGTCTTTTATCGACACTATACATTTTAACTCAATTGTTTAATGCTTCATAAGGGGTATATGGTATACAAAGTTTATATCTAAAATGCAATTACGAAAATAAAATTATCATTTCATGTTTTGTACATCCTTGAATAATAAACGAGGCAAATCAAAAATACTAAAGTCTCACACGTTGTGCAAACGCAGTTGATAATCAGGAAATAGTACCGTAAGAATTTATATTGAAAAAAAAAAAATTTTTGAACTGTATATGATTGAGCTTTTTAAGGGTCAAAAAATCTGATTATCATCTGAGTTTAACTACCACGACAATAACCCTCTAAAAATACGCACTTGAAAAAGTTTTTGAAGATATTTGCCGGACTCAACTTTGTCCCACACGGTGTTGTGGGCGTAACTGGAGCAGTAGTAGAATTGCTCGATAATATCGTTGGTGATACATCTACGGGACTAGAATTGTTCGATAATAATTTTTAATTTTTTGGTGAAATAAAACTCCGAATAAAGTCATTGCTTTTCATGCAGACATATCATGTTTAATATGATTTTCATAAAAAAAAAAAAAAAAATTTCGTTTGGTGGGAAACGGACCAAAGATAGCAATAAGAAGAGCGCTCTCATACCATATAAATCATAATTCATATAAAATACATCATATAAAAAGATGTATTGTACTTTTAGTCGTGCAACAATAAGCAGGCGAGTTTTCACTCGACTAATATAATAGTTATGTAAATTCATCCATGCCTTTTTATGAAAAAATAAGGTTCCTTATACTTTCATTAATAGTGTACCATTAATAATGGACCCAGTTTCTAAATCTCAATTAAGCGACTCGGGGTGCGATTTTTTATAGTTCCAACCTGAAATTCAATCTGATCATTCACTAACTCGCCTAATTAATTTTTAAGCGATCAAATTTAATCTTCAATCCTATGCTCAACTACAGTGATTTCTTCCACTGAATTAATGTGATTTTTATTTGATTTCTGAGTATGTGGTATAAGTTATAGCACGATACTTTTTTGAATTCGTTTCAACTCAAACTAAAAGAGGCATAGTTCATAAGGAGTTTTTTAAAAATATTTCAAGTATCTCGAACTATGTTCAACATCGGGAATTTTCAAGTAACTTTCGGTATGCGATTTTGAATTGCTGATTCATAAAAAAAAACATTTTTGATCGTCTTTCGGACCTCAACAAATTTTTGGAGCGATAATTTGTGAGCAAAACATGTCTTATAATTGCTGTTTTTAATATCAATCATAAGCATTCTTATGTATCGTATAGTAGAAGGCAAAAATACGCATAAATCATGTGTTTAACCCTTACTTGACACACTTTCCTAGTGTTCTGAACTTTTTATATGGGGTTGTACCCCAGTGTGTCAAATAAAGGTTGACATTTGCGCTAAGTTCATACCTGCGCGTTACGTTAGTAGGCGCCGGGCTTGTAGCAGAGCTTGAAGTCAGATTAGAACCAGTAAGTGGTGTAGCTGGCAAAGACAAGTTTGCACCTTGGTTTGTGTTGTTGCTTGCTACTAAATCTAAATTGAGTTGTTTATCTCTGCAAAAGAAGAATAATTTTTATAATTACTTGTATGTAATCCTAGCGTTTTAATCAAATAAAAATTGTTTTAAAAAGCAAGAAATTAAATACCTGTTTTCTGGTTCGAAACTTTGAGTTCTTCTAAGCACTACTTCTGGTTCTTCTGTTACCTTGGCAGAATTTGGTGTTTTAAGAATTGACTTTTCATTTTCGTCATTTTCTGAAAAAATACATATCAGTCATATCGTTTGGTAAATCATAATGTACAGAAGGTACAGAAAACCATTGTACAGAAGGATGATCTAAAAAATTATTTTAAATTTTAACTACACTAAAATAATCTTATGGGTAGATCCAGCAAAAGTGAACAGTTGGGTCAGCAAAAGATATTTTGATACCACAGCAAAACTATTATATTATATTTTGCTGCTACACTTTGTAAAATATTTTTGCTGATCTACCTGTCCACTTTTCCTGGATCCACCCATAAGATTTTTTCAATATATATTATATCTCATTTAAAAGATAAAAATGTATGGTTTTTCATTCTCGATCTTATTTATAAAATTTGTTTTAACAGATTATTGACAATTTTCTTTTCCATTGCTAATAACGTAAAAAAAGTTTGTTTCAAAAATCAATTTAATATCATTTGCATAAAAAGTAGCAGCCTTTAGATAACATACCAAATCCACGACTCTTCAAAGAACCTGAGCGTCGCCAGGAGGCTACTCGTTCTTTGTTATTTTCATCTTGTTGCTTAGGTGGCAAGACCGGAGGCTGACTAGAAACTTCGTTCGAATCCTGCATTGATTGTGGACTGAGCGCCACTGTCTCTTCACGATTAGCTCGATTTTTCTTTTCTGTAAAGTCAATAAAATTAATTGATGTAGTGATTGAGTATTTCGGAGTTATAAATAATTACAATGACTATGAAAACATCGTAACATTATGAAAAATTTAATTTTTACAATAAAATGTATTCAAGTGGGAATTGCAGCATTCCATAAGATTTCTTTTTTACAGAGAATATCTGTAAAACTATTAAATCTATGTATAAAATATATGAGAAGAAGAAAAGTAATCAAAATTATGAATACTTTATTTTTTTCAATTTGAGTTACTTCCTTATAATTTTGATCACTTATACTTCTTCGATAACCATACAGTTAAATACAAAGAACAGTTTAAAGTTAATGAACGAGGAAAGTACGCTCGGAAAAAATAGTTTCAAAGTAAATAAACTATCATAATATACAAAAGATGTCACAAACTATTATCATAAATTGTATACTTTGCATCATGAAGGCACATACATAATTATGAAAGCCAGTTTATTTAATTTTTTTAGGTAATAAATAAATTAGATTGGTTGTAGATTTTCACTTTATTTCCGGTTTAGATACTTACCAAAATTTTTTTGGGGCCTCTTAATACCTAATAATAAAAATCCCTATACCTAACTTGATTTCATAGGCCTCTCATAGGCCCTTTTAAAATTAATTTTTTTCCTTTTTTATTATATTCTTGACGAACGACTTTAAGGAAAAAAATTCCAATAAAAAAAAGTTCTCATAATTGATCAAAGAATAGGTATGAATTTTACAGATTTTTTTAAAACAGCATTTTCTTTTTAAGGTCCAAAGTTAATGTTTTTAAAGCGGATTCCATCACATTTCAGAGACTCTTGAAAACAAGTGATGGTTATAAAAAAATCTAAAAAATGTATCCATATGCTTTGACTGATTCCAAGAAGTTTTGTTTTTGGCATGTTTCTCTAAAGTCGTTCCTTGTTGAGATAAAAAAAACAAAAATGTTTGATAATAAAAAGCATTTTTTAAATGTTATCAAAGAACCATGGAATCAAACCAAGCATGTAGGGTTTCATTATTAGGTACCAGGATTCCAAAAATGTTTGGTATGAATCTATAAAGAAAAAGTGAAGTGCTTTCCTTGTTGGATAATTTTCGAAGAAGATACATAATATTAATAAATGTATTTATCATGATTCATATAAAAAAATATGTAACATTTAAAAAGAAAATGAGATGTAGAAGAATTGTAAGGGACAACAATAGCTCGTGAATGGGAATTAAGAAAATATTAATGTAAGAAATCAATTTTTCAGTGCATAAGTATATACAAGTAAATCATAAATAAAAGTAAAATATTTGTGACAGTGGGTTATAACTCACCATCGTCTGTAAGACATGTTGAGTTGTTTGATTGAATCAAACTATTTGTTTGATCAGAATACGTGGAGGTTTGTGTATCTGAGCTAGTCTCAGATTCACTTTCATTTTCACTTTCTTCCATATCGTCAGAATCTATACTTTCTTCTATATGAATCCACGCAGCGTATTTTAAGAGATAAATATAATTGAACGGAGATGAGAAAAATTTGATGAAAAATAATTAAAAGATATTTTTCAGGTCCTTTCAAGAAAAATTCAACCTTTAAAAACGTACGCAGAGACTTTACGAAACGGTTTTAATTTTATAACAAATTCTTTCAGATTATTATCAATTTTCAAATAAATTGAAAGCTATTGAAAAAAATCGTTTTTAAAGAATGTAAATTAATTGAGTGCAGAGTTTTGTTACTAAGCTAACAAAAGTATAAATTTTAATTAAAAATATAAGCCCTCGATGCAATGAAAGAAGAGTAAATTCATCACTAAACATCTCTGCGATACTTTAGTCAAAATTTCAGAATCAGTATAGATGCAAATCGATCAACAAGTATAAGTAAGTCATCAAATTTACTTGTTTACTTACCAACATCGCTATTCTCGATGCTTGATTCTTCTTTATCAGATTGAATTTCCAATTCAACCTTTTTAAGTTTGCTTGGTGTTTCTTCATCGTGTACTTCTATATCTTCTTTGGGAGTCACTGAATCCTCTTTATTTACCGATGCACTAAAAAAAAAGTCAATCGTGCAATTAAATTTTGCAAAGAAAAAATTTCAAGCTAAAATGGAAAGTACCGTTTTTTCGGAGACAAAAGTTTATTGTTGACTTCGGGTCGATCTTTACGCAGAGCATCATATTTCTCCTTCAGCTCTTTTAAATAATCAACAATACTAGAATCAGCAACATCGATCGCAGTTTGATTCTGTCAAGTTTAAAAAAATAAAAATTAATAAAAATATATTAGATGAATTTTTGAAATTTTAAACAAATTTTACTGTCGACATAAATATATATATATATAGATTCTTACTTTTAAATCGCGGATATCTGTATCGCAGAAGTTCTTCATGAGTATCTCACAAGTTTCGGTACTACCCCAATGTGCCGCAGCATGAATTGGTGTCCATCCTTCTTCATCAACTCGGTTAATGTTAATACAGTCACATTTCAATAGGAGCCTAAAATTTTAAATACATTAATTTTGGATTTTTATGAAAACTTGGATAAATTTCAACATCAAATAAAATAATTATAATTAGAATTGAACAAATAAACTGAAGGATAAAGTGCGGAATTTTTTTATATTAGAATTAAAGTTGCACAAAATAATCAGAGTATGAATGTGCAACTACGAGGTTTTTTTTTTATTACATATGAATAATTTTCAAATTAATCGAAAATTAAAAAGCAATTTGAAGATCAATAGCGGAGCTACGCAAAAAATGAGAGAAAATGATTGCTTACGAGACAACTTCGTAGTAATTTTTGGCTGCAGAGACGTGAAGGGAAGTGCAAAAATTATCTAGATCAACTTTCGATTTGTCAGGTTCCCCAGATAACCAAGCTTGAGCGTCGGCAATAATTCGCATTTTTTCCTTTTTTTTCTCACGATCGACGTTTAAACCCTGGCTTTCAACTTGTTCGTGAAGAAATTCTTTCATTTCAGCGTCTTGGGCTATATCCTCGGGCAAATCGCCCTCGTTATTCACTGCAGCGACATAGGCTCCGTTATCGATCAGAAACCTTATAACAAATAACCACAATATTAGAAAATTATTTTAAAAAAAATATTTGGCTAGTACCTAAAACTGTTTAGTAAAAAAAATGAAATTCAGTTTTGCTGGCACTTATTTGATTCGTAATCAACTTATATAAATTAAAGATCGATTCGATGATAATATAATGACCAAAGTAATTGTAATAGCTCAAATTGTAAAATATCTCAATTTTTGAAATTTTGTTCCACAGCACAAAAGGATTGTAATAGTATTATAAATAGATATAAATCATATGAAACGTTCTCAATCAGATACCCGAAAAGATGCTGCTCACGTGCTTTATATTCGCAAGAATACGTAAGTAAGCTTGCATGCAACACAAAAATTTAATGAATTTTTTGGTGATGTACATACCTTGCAACAGAGAGGAAACCACAAGACGCAGTGGCATGTAGAGGCGTCCATCCTTCATTATCTTGACGATTAACATCGGCACCTTGATTTAATAAAAACTCAACCATATCGAGATCGTCGTCGATACAAGCCTGTGCCCAGATAAAACGTCATTATTAATTATTTAGTTTTTTATTTATTTCTATTTCTTTTTATTTTGAGCGTATGATTATTAATTAGGACTACGTTTATGTGCACACGTCAAATTCAATCTTAATTATCACAAGTTGGAGGATTACAAATTTAAAAGATAGATACAAAATTCAATTGCAGTAAATTATTATACATTAAATATTTTATTTATTTGTGACGTTCTGCGTTAGTTCAGATTAAGTCATCGAATGGATTGTGTAACTATTTCAAAGAAATTCTTAATGGTGATTTAGGACGCCAGCTCACAAGAATATTAAAACTCGAACATTTTATAAACAATACGCAGTGTACGAGCTCTGGAAATAGTTTTTAACAGCTAGTTCCATGGAAATTGAAAGTCAACAAGCCGAGCAGTCAATCGAATTTGCTAGTGCCGTAACAATAGTCAATAAAAAATTGGAAAAATTCATTGTCGCCGTGTTTCCAAAGTGAATTAAGCGTTATCGTGGCATATACTGCGCTGCCATTTACAAGCTCACCATACCTCATATAGACGCTACCGAATGAATCTATGATTGTACGCGCGTGACAAGATTTCGAGTCTTTCACATTGAACTTGTAGCGAAACTCGTTGAAGAATAGTTTTGAGAATCGTCTTGAGCGCAGAATATGGTGGATCATCGAACGAGAGAGCTCGCTTTCGGGATCGCTCAGCCAGGTAAAAGCCTTGAGATTTTGTTCGCAAGCGCGAAAGCTCTCGACTTGCCTCAAGATCGCATAGCCGAGTGAGTTTTTCACGTGCCACTCTCGCACAGAGAGCAGAGCTATATAGACCGGCATCTTTGCAACAAGTATATAAATCGGAGTCAACGCAAATAGGAGCGCGTGTACACGCGTTCCGAGAGCAAGAAAGACAGCGGGACGGAAGGCTCAGGGTGTATGATCAGCTCGAATGTGCTTTTGGCGTCGCTTGCTATAAATAGTACGGCAAAGCACCGCGCGTGCAAAGAGTCGATGCCTGATGTATTTTCAACATCTATTCTCGCACAACGAGTACGTAGGCATGGACACGTAGAGAGAGAGAGAGAGAGAGACAGAGAGAAAGATCTCAGCGCGCCTTCGGTATTGCTTCTCGATCGAGAGCCAGCCTTTGACTACAAGTCGCCGACGGGGAAAAATGTCCGAGAACGAGGGATTTTGCATGCGCGAGACTCGCTCGCGAACATTTTGAGATATACCGCGACGACGACGACGACTATGATTCAGAGGTATATTACGAGGAACAAGTTAGTGGGTTACAACGGCGATGTCTGCCTCTACGGGCAGTGAGTTGAGCAACCTCCCATGGAAGAGATGGAGTCTCTCTCTCTCTCTCTCTTTCTTAAGCGTGCAATATATTTTTGGTTTCGGAAGTGGGTCTAGCCTATAATTGTGTATACACAGCGTAGCTACTTATGTAGCCCGAGTCTGCGACTAGAGCAGTTCTGCGCCTCGCTTCGCTTGTATAAATCTTATCGCGTGCTAGCTTCAAAATAAAGTTTTCGGACGCAGACTCGGGCCACACGCGTCCAGCACTGCTTTCTCTCTCTCTCTCTCTCTCTCTCTCTCTCTCTCTCTCTTTCTTTCTCTCGACTTATGCAATTCGAGTCTATGAACGCAGCGACGAATCAAAAATTAAGAACGATTAACTCGTCACAACGAGCTATTTTAGAGCTCGATGAATTAAAATTACGTCACTATGCATTTGACCAGACGCAACGAGACGTAACCAAATGCAGCCGATTTCTTTTCAATTCTTGCTTTGCGTGAGGCCAGGACAAACGACGCACGCTTCATCAAAATCAACGCGTTAAATGAGAAATCGAGGGGCGTCTTCGTCGATCGGCGACGTTCGCTTCGTTATTATCTGATGAACGAATTTGTCCGACCTCCAACACATTGCATCATGTGCATTTCCATTTCTTTGAGAGAACGTGACGTTCTCAGAATGAAATGTTCAAAAATACACATCTGCCGCTGAACGTGTGAGCATAGAATGTGTATGTGAGAGTACAACCCGCGTGCATGCACAATACACATTTACGTATAGAAGAAAAATAAGCAAATGTCTGGGCACGTTTGTAAAGAAAAATATATTTATAAAATAAATATAAGAATTAACTTTTTTACTTTGACATTCTCATGAGTTACTTTAAATCGAAAACATTTGAATGACGCATTGCTCATTTTACACATCAATAATGCTACAACCAAAAACCCCTAGAGCACGGGTTTGTACTTGACCACCGCGCCCAAATTAGATTTTGTATGAATATTCAAGCTTGAAAGTTAACTATAATATGGTTTACGGTGCGACGTTAATCTCTCACATTCAACAGAAATACTCGTAGATAATCCATGAAAATTGCAATCTCGTCATATTTGAACATTATATCCAATAAATTTACTTGTTGTTCGGGCACGATTTTAGAAATAATTTCTATTAAAACTTGGACCTGAACTCATTGATATTTTCAGGTAATCTACATCTTACGTTGGAAAAATGAAAAATCAATGAGCCGGTGTATCGATGGATTGAATTATCTCCTATGTAAAATATTAAATAATTTCAAAATCAATTGATGAGATAAAGTAAATTTCAAGTACCGCATAAGGCAGAAAATGCGTTAAAAATTCTTTGAAGACGAGAAGCTTGTGATTTCATTTTCAAAAGTAATAATGCACGCAACTGTTTACGCGTTTTGACTCTTTCTAGTTTTATTTTTTTACTCTAAAAAGCGACCTTGAAGTAACTACGCGAAGTAACAAACAAACATAATCCATATACTATTACTGCATATTAATAGTTTAAATTGCACTACCAATCTGCAGATCCAATATTTTTGATCGAGATCACTGGATTCAACATTTATACTGAATTGCATGAGCAGTCTGTATAAAGCTAGCAGTAATTATGAATTGATAAAACTGCATTATCAAACATGTGTCTCTGAATCTGACTGAAAGTAAAATTTGCTTTGAGTCGTTTTGAAAACATGCGGAATCCGGAAATAGAAATATTTTCGTTGCTGTTTTTTTGCGAACACTCTTGAATTCTCTTAAAAAGCTCAATGTCGTAACCTGCTGCGAGCGGACATTTGTTGTAAGCTGTGTAGGCAAATTCACACTTACTTAAATATTCTTACGGTCGCGTAAGGTTGTTGTGTGACCACAAGGATTTTTTAACAGAGAAAGAGAGAGAGAGAGAAAAAACTGATTCGTGATTTTTGAGAAAAAGCCCGATAAGTAACATCAATGCGCGGTGCGAAGTCTATCGTTGATGAAAATTTTAGTTTGCGATGTTAGCCAATTGGCATCGGTATTAATTTTGAAAGAATAGAGAAAAAACATTGGCGATGAAAAACGATGATATGGGTGTGATCGTGTGTACTACAACGACGTCTCGGGGTGTGCAGTCGAGCCACTTTTCGAATGTAGACACTTGAAGGAATATGCCCCCGAGAACAAGATAATTAATGAGTAAACTATTTCCAACTTGACGAAATTGGCAGTAGAAGAGACTCGTTTGGGTCGAAAATATAGAGAGTGCTTTATTCGATAACATTTTTATCGTGTATGAAAGTACAAATTTATAGAGGTCGCTGCTTTATGTACTTTGGTGAAAAGTAAATTATTTTACAAAAAATCAAAAGTTATAAAAAAATCAGCATAAAGCAAAAGGTGAAAATTTTTATTAATAAATGTGCAGTTTTATTTATGTCACCGGTGAATTTGGCAATATGAATTGCTTATCAAAAAGTTCTGACGCATTGAGTAAAAATTGATAAATATAATCTTATGACAACGCATCGCGCTATCTTAAAATACCAAATAAACCATACAACTTTTGAACTATTAGAATTTAACAGACGAAGGTTCATTTTGGCGAGAAACAAAATATTAGTAAAAAAATTCGGCATTTGGTCGGAAAAGATTGCATGAAAATTATAGTATGAGATGACTTGTGTGAACAGTTGTGGTCGTTGTTGTGATTTAAAAAAAATATAATTTTTAGTAGTTTGCAACTGTACTTTTTTAGCAAGACAGTCTATCTTAACTTTACTATGGAACTAAACAAATGAGGATACATGAATAACAAAAATACTGAAATTGTGCTTGAACAACAGGATTGTTTTTTAATTACTTTGAAATGTGTGAATAATCAAATGCCAATCATGCATTTAATTTGAATGAATGAGTTATTTGTATGCTTTAAAAGTTTAGGTATTTGAGAAGATACAAAGGCCAGGACAAACAGAAATTTTTCAAACACATTTTTTGAGATTTCATTTTAGTATATGTGTATAATTATCTTCAAAGCAATGTTTTAGAAATCAAAAAGAAAAATCTCAAGATTTTTTTTGAAAATATTTGTTGAAGATGAGCCATATTTCTGTTGATTTGTAATTTACATTTCCCCAGAAAAAACTATATAGATCTTTCAAACTTTCAGTATTTTTATATATAACCCTTTCTCTTCATTAGCCATAATAATCACAATGCATGCATTGTAGTAACTTATGAATATTATTCTTACCTGATGCAAAGCAGTCAGCCCATCAATATTTCCAGTATTTATATCTGCTCCTGTTTTTATTAAAGAAAGAATTTCTTCTTTATCCCCAGCAGTACAGGCTGCCAAGAAAATGCATTCTTTTGGAAACTTTATCTTCAAATTATGAGTTCTAGGTTGGGACGATTGCTTATTTGTTTCAGATTGCTCCCAGCGCTTTAATTGCTCTGCTCTTTTAAATTGAGCAGAGCTTGATCTATTTTCAAGTGCCATGGCACGATTCATGAGATTAACCAAGTTGATGAGGTCAAAAGTTGGAAAGTTTGATTCAGAAACACTTGCAAAAAGTTTTGTATGAACAATGTACCTACGCAAAAAAGATGCTTTGTTATACTTTTATCATATAAAACCTATTCAGTGTTCCGGAATGTATATATAATAAGTTTTGATTTTATAAATAAAAATCTAACTTTAATTAGGTGTAGTATATAAAAAAAAACAATTAAAAATGTAGTCAAAATTCTCATACATCTTTAGGCAATCTTTACTCTGTTTCAAGAGTTTTTTTTATCACAAAATGAAATTTCAATGAAAGTAAAATAAAAGTGTCAACAACTCAATATTTTAAACCACAAAGTTCAAATCCATTTAAATAATTTGAAATATTATTAGTGGTAGCTTCATCATAAAATTCTTAAAGCAACAAGGTAAACCTAACCTGTACAGGTTAGATGAGAGCATTATTAGAGAATGTTTAAATAATGAAGTTATTTCAATTAATTTAATTAAAAATGAAGAAAAAGGTGAGTGAAGACAATAGAAATAAATTACTTAAAATAAGAAAATAAGAAAATAAACTCACCCTCAATAACTGAATGTAGGAAAGTAATAATTCATTAAATAGATCGAAAGAGCACGATGACCAAATGATATCAAAGATAGAGTATCTGCATACAGCAAAAATTAAGTAAAGGGCCCGCATTAGCCATGGGGGCTCTTAATCATAGGCGTGAAAAAGATGCACCAGTGACTATTCCAACTAGAATTGACAGATTTGACGGAAAATTTGGGACGCACGCGTGGTGGAACCCATTTTAAACTAGAAAGTATGACTCCCTTTCGGCCGAAATTATGGGCGCCTTATACAAATACATATACGTTTAAGACCAGCGATCCTGATCTTTGGGTGTTGCACAAATATCACTTGAACCATGGCATCTCGGGATAGGCAGCAGCAGCAACAATACGATACGACGTATCCTGCATTTATGTGTAAAGTAACCAAGAATGCGCACAATCACACTCCGATTAGCAGCAATAATATGCACTTTTAATACAATCGTAAACGATGCACGTAAAGCACAAGACGCGAAGAATAACCGACGTCGCGAGTCACAGCAGATTAAGAGGGTGCACTTATTAAATTATAGACACTTTCTCTTCTTCCGGAAGATATTCGCGCACGATTGAGTATATCATACATATGTATGTGTGTATTGTATATGGCCCGTGCTCGAAGTCGCAATTCGAGTTTATTTTTTCGCTAATTCACAGCTGCAGCAGTAGCAGCCTCCGATCGGACCTCATCGAATCCAACTCCGGCTGGAATTCGCTGTTCGTACACATTTTTACGGTTGTTGCACAATACAACACACTGTTAAACGAAGGCAGAATCTGCACTGCGCGTATGCCCGTAGATCTGTCAGTATATATTAAATACATACATGAACGCGTATCGTAAGTGCATAGTACACGTTTATAAATATATATACTTATATATTGTATGCATAAAGGTAATTAGCGAATGTGTGTGCGAAGAGGAGTGAGCCACATTCGCAACTACTACAACCTACACGTATACCAAGAAGTATATACGTGGTGTCGCTCGCAGGCCGCAGCTCAGCGTAAATTCGGCGGCTACAGTCTGGTTACTGGTGCTCAAAAAATATATCGATATATATCGATATTTATGCAATCGAATGTTAAATTTTGCATGCTTTTTTTATTGCACAGAATTTTTCGACTTGTTAAATAATATTTTTATCATTTTATAATTTTTGTGTTACACATTATCCATTATACAATTTTGAGCATCTAACAAACCGATTTTTATTTTAAACTTGAATAGTAAAATTAAATGGTATGATTTTTTTTAAAGACAAGCCAATCTTCTTCGCCACGAAAATTTAAATTAGCAGCACAATAAGTATCAGACGATACATCAATCGATACTTAAGAATCGAATCGATGCAGTAGTATCGAATAATAATTCTGTGAGCTTTAGGCTCACACTATAAGTCTCAAAAGAATCTAAGCCTAATTCCAACTAATTTTTTTTAGTGCAAAGCAGCGATAACATTTCAAGAAATAAAAAAATTGAATTATTTTATTTTTTATGAAGAAATTTTTTCATGAAAAGACAACATTTTAATCCAATAAATATTAACTAAATTATAGTAGTGATCAATGATCTTTTGAGATTTAACTGGTTTTTAAGACGATCAAAAAGTCAATATATGCGGTCAACTTCCAAGCGCATTCAAAATATCGGGTTGATTTCATATTTATTCACTGAAAGTATCGCTAAAATATTTGAAGCATTATCAACCATGCCACATGATAAATTTTTCTTTGAAATTTTTAAAAATATTTTAAATTTATATTCCATATGTTGATAAAGCCATTCACATTTTTAAAATAATCAAAAAATTTTTAAATAAATAAAATAATCAAATAAATTTATCACGCAATATTTAGAGAGCTTTTAATAATAGTTATAAATAAAACGAACATAAAGTTATTGATGGATTATAAAATTAAATATTACTGCATTGTGAAGGTGATCTAAGAAAATTTGAGTCGCATAATTGATTTACGCTTGTTCACTCTGGCACTCCGTCTCGAATCCTACAGAAATACTCGCGTTCGTAGAGAGTATACTTAGGCACAAAATTATTTTTTCATTTTCAATGAAATAAAAAATGAATGAAATTCATTCAGGTACTTAAAATAAAAACAATAGATTAAAACACATTACAATTGGAGACTTTGCTACCCATTTTTTTCAGTGAACAATTCAAATAAATGAATAAAACAAATGCAGTTCTTGCAAATGATATCATTAATCTAAATTTATATATTCATATTTTATAAACATTAAATGGGGAAGACTTTCTAGAATGAGGTAAGAAATTGAATTGCATAACACGTTTGTTTTTTAACCAAATTTTCTCTAAGAGTTCATATTCATGCCCAAAATTATCTATTATTTTTATTTCTCACAGAAATGTACTACAAGAAAACTATTTCTTCCAATCAAAGTCCTCATTAAAGAATTTGAAATGCATCCATCAAGTTAGAATTGTTGAGTTTTTAATTATTTTCCAAACATTTTTTGTAATCAAAAGTAAATAAATATTTTTTTAAACGTTAAGTAACGAAGTAAAATTATAAAGATTCTAAGGATTAAAATATTCAACGCGTAATATAATAGAAGATAATGAAGCCTGGGTAAAAATAAAAATTTGTAAAAATTTGTCAAACTTCATTAGAATTTAATGTAATACACATTCTTGAAATTGGATAGCTATATTAAATTTGAAGTTAATATTTCAAGCTGTCAGAAAAAAAGTACAAGATGATGGAACGTGTCTTGATTTCGGAGTCGTTTTGCGCAGAGGCCCAGGCCAGCCACGAGCGAGTCGCGACGAAAACGACCTCTGCAAAAGCGGCAGCTCGCTCGTTCGCGATATTGTAAACAGACCCGAAGAACATGAGCAATTGGCTCATCGTCGAGCGCTCTTGACTGTTTCGCGTGCCTACAACGAGGCTGTTTGCGCTGACTATCGTATGTAGTAGCTGGAGAACTGAACAAGAGCGAAGCGGAGCGCTTGTACGCGGCAGCGCTGGCCAAGTTATCCGAGTTTTGTTCGGTTGCCTGTATACAAAGTGTCGAGACAAAGAGTTTGCGTAAATAATAGGAAAAATCTATCCACTGCGGAGAGTCGCGAGCAGAGTCCGAGAAGGAGCCAGCCCCGCGCGGATCATCGTCCATCATCCCGGGGTAGCTCGTCGAGTGCGCAAATCGCAACAGTAGTCGCAGTTCGTACTCATTTTTCACGATCGTCGACGACTGCGCGTGCCCCCTCCTCCCTCCCCCAACCCTGGAAAATATATATGTATAATCATCGTTCGCAACAAAACCAACATTCGAAGAACGAAAGAGAGAGAGAGAGATATATATATAGAGAGCGGACCAGAGAAACAGCCACGCATTAACACTTTTATATATATATGTGTGTGTGTGTTCATATATGTGATTATATATATTATATATAAAAGCTAAAGCTAATACAAAAGCCACCGTCGCCGCTGCATAGCCGCTTTGGCCCGACGAGTAGGCCGAAGAAGGCAGCAGGCAACACACGGAAACGCACGTTAAAAGAGAGGACGCATCTTTTGCTCTCTTTCTCTAACGTGTTCACGACAGCCGAAACTCGAATTGGAGAATAGTGAGAGCCATTCTCGCACTTTCACCGTTCCGCGAGCAATCCGAGTGCGCGCGTGTGTGTGGTGTTGGAGTGCGAAACTACTCGAACCTATATACATTATACATATTTACGTGGTATCCAGCTCGTGAGAGAACAGCCGAAGAGAGCTCGTCTACGCGACAGCATCGGCCGAGTCTCGACGAGTCTTCACTGAGACAACGATACTGTCACTGAGATTGACCATTTTCCTACGAACTTGCAAGGACCTTTTCCTAAGGACGAAGCATTGGGAACATTAATTACGCTCGTGGTGTGTGTGTATACTAATTATTAGTGGATCGGCGCCCGCGCCACCAGCCCTATCTCTATTTTTCTTTTCACCCATCTATACCTAGCGTTTGTTCTCTCTTCCTTTCTCAATACGCGCCATCATCGCCGCCGCCGCCGCCGCCGCCGCTGCTGCCGCCTTGTATTTGTGTGTGCGTGCGTGTGTGTTCCACACCGTCATCCCGAAAATCGCCGTCGTCCCAACGCCGCACCGCACGGCATTGACCCACGGCCTGGGATCCCGATGTTGGCCGTTGCGATTGATGCCCCGTCCTCATCGCTGTCGTCAACGTCCTTATCGTCACTGGCATCGTCGACATCTCTCGTGTCATCGTCGCGACGATCTCGCAACATAGTCATCACTCGCTGCAGAGAATCTAACCAACGTGACAGCCGATACGCCAAAGCTGGCCAGAGAGCAGTCGAGAACCATCGACAGGAAGTAGCAAATCAGCACAAACATTGTGGCACCAAAAGCACCACGACTGCAGCTGCTGCTCGCTCGTGCCCTACCAACGGACGGTGCCAAACAATAATTTTAGAATCCCGCCAGCAGTTCAGAAAGCTTCAAACCTTCTTGAAGCTTTCGCCGTTGCGTTCATGGAATTATGAATTTGGACTCGTTGTCTTTTACGTTAGCTCAAATTTCTCATCTTGTTTCCGGACTTACTAAGAAAAACTATTGTGATAGCTGCGAGGAGATAGCGCTTGTGAGTCTTGCTCTTATCAAATTTTAATATTATGATTTTCTTTCTTTATTCCAACAAAGTATAATAATCACTTTTTCTACAGCCATGTTGAATAAATTCCTAAAATGACTGTATAGAACTTCTGATATTACTATTACATTAGTAAAAACAATTAAATTATATTCATTTTGATGAATCATTCTAAATCAATTACTGTGAATAGCCACAGCACTAGTTTTTATATGAATGATGTTAGTACATCTTTCTGACATTTTCCTAATATTGAAAAAATTATTATATTTGAAAAAATGAATTTGTTTTAATTTATAAAAAGAGCCTGAAACTAAAAAATGTTTCAAAAAAATTAATGCAATTTACAAAATGTCAAAAAATAAATAATCTTCTGTAATCAACTAAAACATGATGCAATGATTCAATAAAATAGTACAATTTAATTATATGGTAATGATTTTGTATTTGTTTCTAGTTGGTGCGGTGGAAAGGTCTGGAGGTAGATAGACATTTGCTGCGCTGTTTGTTTCTAATTATTGACTTTTCCACTGGAGAACCTCCTGAACCTAGCTCAAAACATTATTATCAAGTACAACTACTGAAGCAAGAGTGCAAAACTCTGTTAGGCAAACCATCTTTTGTATCCAATCTTTGCTTTGCCATTGATTTCACATTTCCTCTGCCCAATGTATGTAAAATTTGGTTTTTATTATTTTAAAAATATGTAACCTTATGATTTTATTAAATAATCTCTGAAAATTTTTTGTTATAGACTACTGTGCCAATTCAAAAATTTTTTCAGTACATTCGTAAAGTACTAGGATTATCATTATTGCAGGATACTGTGTTTGCATTAGCTTTGAAACATTCCAAAACTACTGAAATAGCCACTCGTGCTATTGATCATTTAAAGCATCAATTACCGGAACTGATAAGAAATTACATAAACGCTGAAAGTAGTAAAAAACACATTAGCGAAGAAGGTCTGCACGATACTTCTCCTGAAATCTTGCATCTTATCCTTAGTTTTGTGTTCGAGGAGTCAACTACGGTTGAACTCTCCTCGGAAATTAAAGAAAAATTTTTGAAAAATCTGAAACGTGACTTCCCACGTGAGCTGGTACCTGTGGTCTTGGCACCACTACTGTACCCAGGTGACGGGGAGGACACTCAAAAAATTATTGAAGTAAACATGGCAGGAAATCAAATGGTAAGTTTTATTTTGTTTTGGAATTTCTCTAAAAAATAATTGTAGTTATCAAAGATTATTCCATAATGTATATTAAAAATATGAACTAAATTTATTTATGCTATTGATAATTTCAATCATTTAACAGATCTCAAGATAACTTTCTTACTTGTAAAATTAATTTTTGTGACAGGATAATGCAAACTTGGTAGAGATGATAATGGAGCTGGGCTACAGTTTTACCAGCAATGTTGACGAATGTCGCAACAATCTCGTTAGTCTCGGTGCACGAGATATGTCAGCTCGTTCTGTAGCCAAAATTTTGTCTCACATGGCACGTACTTGCAGTGGCCTAGATGACGCGGCTGGATTACATAGTTTTTGGGATGGCTCAGCTCAATCTCAAGAAAATAAAGATAAACAAGCCACTGATCCGCCTATCACATGGAATGTTGATGTATTCATTCAAGCTATTAAAGAAATGGTAAATATATCATTTTATCTTAATAACGTTTCTTCAAAGTACCATAATGACAAATTTTCATTTTTTAATATTATAATTCTAGTGTCCAAAACTAGCATGGAATGAAGTGATAGCAAAATTAGATCATCCAGAATTCTGTATCAAAGATCGCCAAGGACTCAATCTATTAATCAGTGGTCTTAAATTAGGCATGAAAATCCAAGGTTACCCACTAGATGTTTTTCCAGTGGAATTATTTTATAGACACTGGGATAATTTTAAAGGTCAATTTACTCTAATCCAGCAAATATTAAAAAATCCAGATGTGTTTAGTTTTGCCGATTATGCTTACCATCCAGTTCAAATTGAACAACTGAAATTAACAGAAAACGAAAGTAAAGAGCACCTCACATGGAGATCTTTGAATGTTGTCGAAGTACTATTATTTTTGGGAGACCGCCTGAGTTCAAGTAATTTGGTACAAGATATTTTCAAATGGCCTATGTCCAATTGTCCAGATGTACTTGCAATGGCATTAATTCAATCAAATCAACCCATTACTGCTTTGAGGTAAAACAATCATTTTTTAGATTAATTAAATTATGTCATTTGCATCAAACTTATCACTGGAATATATTTTATCATTTAGACAAGAACTTTTGGCGAACTTGATACCGACTTTTCTTAATAATCATCCAAATAGTAGTGTAATTTTTCATTTTGCTTGGTGCACAAACAATTTAAAAATCAAAGGAATTTTTATGCAAGCAATGGCTGAATGGTATTTACGTAGCGATAACGATCAGGCTCGTTTGCTACGTATCTTGGATATTGCCCAAGATCTCAAAGCTCTGCAAACTTTTTTAAGCATTCAATCTTTTCCCTTCGTTATTGATCTCGCATGTTTAGCATCACGGCGGGAGTGCCTCAAACTTGAAAAATGGCTATCTGATAAAATTAGAGACCACGGAGAGGCATTTGTTACTGCCTGCATAAAATATTTACAAAGAAGGTGTCCTCAATTAATGGGTCCCACGAAAGAAGATCCCAATGTATCAAGAATCAATCAATTACCTCAAGAGACGCTTAGCACTATGCTAAATTGTCTACAAAATTGCATTGGGTGAGTTGAACTACTTGAATTGAAAACGAAAATTGAAAGTATTTTCAAACATTTTGTTATAGTATCTATTGAAGTAGTTATTTATATTAATATGAGAGTGAAATATAAACTAATCTAAAATGGATGTTAGTTACTGAATATAACTGTTGATATTTACAGAACTGTATCACAAGAGTGTGCTGATGCTATAGTACAGATGGTACAAAATTTCAATATAACTTATAATAAAGGATCTATTATTCGAATGCCTCCTCCTGCTATGAGGCACAGAAATGTAGATGCATTATCGGGACAGGTATTTAAATATTTATTGACAAGAAGACTGGTCTTTTCTTTTCAATTTTACTGATTGTAATTTTATTTTTGCAGTTGTTCACAAATAAATCGGCTGATAATGTTACATCACTGAATTCTAGTTTAGCATCCATGAATATAACTTCAAACTTGGGTCCACCAACCAATACTGGATTTAATCTTCAAGGGGGTTTAGGTCCCTTGGTGTCTCCAGGTTCTCCTTCAAGACTGATGGGAGTTGGTCCATCTGCCTCGCCTTTTCCCATGGTGCCAATTTCATCACAATTACACACTGGGCCTGTAGGTACGCAAGGCTCCGCTGTTTTGCCAGGAAACATTCCTGTGGGTACCATGAATCGCATTCCTCAACCTGCGGTGGCTACTGATAAGTCTCGAATGGCACAGCAAGAATATTCAGCTGATTTGAATCAACCCATGCCAAAAGAAATAGAAGATGAAGCAAATGGATACTTTCAAAGGATTTATAATCACCCACCTCATCCAACCTTATCTATTGATGAAGTACTTGACATGCTTAAAAAGTTTCAAGATTCGAACATCAAAAGAGAAAGAGATGTTTACACGTGCATGCTACGAAATCTTTTTGAGGAATATAAATTTTTTCCTCAGTATCCCGAAAAAGAGTTGCACATAACAGCTCAACTTTTTGGAGGCATAATCGAACGAAGCCTTGTCAACAGTTATGTTAGTTTAGGAATGGCATTGAGATTTGTCCTAGACTCCCTTCGTAAAAAAGAAGATACAAAGATGTATTACTTTGGTTTAGCTGCGCTAGATCGTTTCAAATCTAAATTAAAGGAGTATTCAACGTATTGTATTCACGTGCGCAATATCCCGCACTTTGTTGAATTTCCTGACCATTTGATCGAATATGTAGAATATGGACTTCAATCTCAAGAACCACCAACGCGTCCACAAGGTCCAATAGTACCAAAGTCAAGTAATGTTCTTGGTTCCGGTACAGTAACCACACCATTCAAAACCATTACCACAACTACTGTCACAACCACCACGACTCAAACTAAACCATCAACCACACCTACGAGTGCTTTGGGCACGGGTCGACCTAGTATAGCAAACGCCACAAACATTGATACTTTGCTTGTAGCCACAGATAAAGAAGAGAAAATAACCAGTCCACCTGAATCACTGCAAGATAAAACCGCCTTTATATTCAACAATTTAAGCCAGTTAAATCTGCAACAAAAATGTGACGAGATTAGAGAAATTGTAACGGAAGAGTATTGGCCATGGATGGCCCAGTATCTGGTTATGAAGAGAGCCAGTATTGAGCTAAATTTCCACGCTTTGTATTCGAACTTTTTGGATTGTTTAAAGATACCGGAAGTTAACAAAATGGTCACACGAGAGACCTTTAGAAACATCAAAGTTCTTTTACGAAGTGACAAAGGCATAGCCAATTTCTCTGACCGTTCTTTATTAAAGAATCTTGGTCACTGGTTGGGCATGCTTACATTAGGTCGTAACAAGCCGATTTTAACAGTTGATATTGATCTTAAAAGCTTACTTATTGAAGCTTACTGCAAAGGTCAGCAAGAATTATTGTATGTTGTGCCTTTTGTGGCCAAAGTTTTGGAAAGTTGTGCTAAAAGTCGTGTCTTTCGTCCTCCTAACCCGTGGACCATGGCAATAATGAATGTTCTTGCGGAACTTCATCAAGAGCAAGATCTTAAGTTAAATCTTAAATTTGAGATTGAAGTTTTGTGTAAAAATTTGAATATCGATGTGGCAGAACTAAAACCGGCAATATTTTTGAAAGATCCTGAAAGAGCTCGCAATATTGAGTATCAACTATCGCAGCCTCCTAAAAAGAATGAGAATATCAATAATGCTAATAATCAACAGCAAACCAATGAAGCCAACAATCAATCTGCTACGATAATTCACCAGCAGCAGCAACTTCAACAACAACAACAGCAGCAGCAACAACAACAACAACAACAACAACAACAACAACAACAACAACAACAGCAACAGCAACAACAACAGCAACAACAACAGCAGCAACACCAACAGCAGCAGCAACAACACCAACAACAGCAGCAGCAGCAACAACAGCAACAGGTGCAGCAAGTACCCTCTGTTGCCAATACCACACCTTCACTTCCAAGTGTACCAATTGAACCACGATTCAGTTTAAATGATATAAACACGTCAAATATTGGAAATATCCAATCGCAAATAACAATTAACAGCAGTTTACAAATATTCCAAGTAAGAATAATTGAACTTTATGAATATTTTACAAAAATATTATAATTCTTTGCATTTTTTGTGTCACAGACTCACCCTCACCTGAAACAGTTTGTTCGTCAAGCTGTTGAACGTGCCATTCAAGAATGGATACATCCAGTTGTCGACCGCTCTATCAAAATTGCCATAACAACAACAGAGCAAACTGTAAGAAAAGATTTTGCAATGGACGGTGATGAATCAAAAATGCGTACCGCTGCCAAAAGCATGGTTCGCAATCTTACTGCTGGAATGGCTATGATAACATGTCGAGATCAGATCCTTGGATCAATTAGTACCAATTTGAAAAGTGCATTTAATATGATTGGGTTGACACAACAACAAAAGGAATTAGCAGATCAAGCAGCCAACGTAGTTGCTACTGATAATATGGAATTAGCTTGTGCTTTTATCCAAAAGACGGCCATCGAAAAAGCTATACCTGAAATGGATAAAAGGTTGATGCCGGAATATGATGCAAGAAAAGTCGCCAAGAGCGAGGGAAGAAGATTTACTAATCCAATATCCAATTTCCAAAATGATCGCCTACCAGAACCCTTAAAATTAAAGGTAAGCTATTGTATTTAATTAATATTGTACCAATGCTTTGAATCGTGATAAAATGAGTATGAAAATATAAAATATGTAAATCTCATGTGTAAATTATCTTAAATTTTTAATGACCAATGATTACTTTTAGTCAACTGGTGTTACTCCTCAACAAATGGCAGTTTATGAAGAGTTTGCTCGCAATATACCTGGCTTCTTACCAATGACTTCAGATCGTGAACGTGATATATCACTTTATATACCAAAAAGTATTGTTGAAATAACACCGGTTCAACCTGTACAACCATTTGCAGCTTCTACTGTACCAACTATGCCAGTTCTAAATGCACAAGTTTACCCATCAACTGTTAGTAATGATGAAGTTGGTGCTATGTTAGAAAAACTTGCAAGTGAAGTAAGTATATTTTTGATCATTATCAAATTTGAGGGAAAGTTGACATAATTATTTAAGTAATGATTGAGCATTTTCTCACTTGTAACCTCGAAACAAAATTTGAATTTTAGAATTAGAAACAGTTGAATAATAAAACTTTGATTTTCTTTGCAGGTGGAAGTGATGATTACGACTTTGAACTCTACTTCTCCACAACAAAATACTTCATTACATGGTTTGTTAGAAGCGATCATTGTAACACGTAGATCTCGTGATGCTACCGCAGCAATGACGATGTTGAAAAAAGCCGTTGATAATCTTATTGATGGACCACCTTTAACAAATAATTTAATGGATTCTGAAACTGTTATGCGTTACCGCGATCTTCACCTGCGAGTATTAAAGTGCCTTCAAGATCCTCGCGCTTATGGGTTGCAATGGACCAACAAAAACGTAACTCGTTGCCTCACGGAAAGTCGAGAAGATTTCAGGTATAATTTTGAGGCCGTAGATTTACTCATCCGATCCCATTTGATCATATTGGGTCAGTATGATGTGGCTCTGGCACAAGCGGTCGAAGCAGGGAATGCGCTTGCTACTGCCTTTGCTATTCAACTTATTCAGTTGTATTTAATCGATGAGAGACAAACTATCCATGTTACCGAATCCGATTTATTCCATACCATTGAGGTACTCGCTCGAATGGCCCTTCACAGGTCTGCACCAGAAGGGTAAGTTGAAAAAAAGAATGATTACTGTAATATATATTATTTTAATATTAAAAAGTTGCTCAAATTGTATTAAATTCTGTACCTTTTAGAATTCCGCTATTCAGATTAAATTCATTAATCGAATCATTGCGTATTAATCACGACCCAGCTGTTCTAACCGATAGAGCACCAGCTGGTCCCACTGCTCACATACACTCTGGCATATTACAAGTTCGCGTAAGTACTCTATTTTCCGTATGTAAAAAATTTCGGTTAAATCATTGTTTTATTTACAAGCTTTTTCCTTTAAAAGCAGGCACGTGAGTACGAAGATCCACCTGGATTGATGGAAAAAACTGAATATCTTTTGCGAGAGTGGGTGAATATGTTCCATAATCCGCAGTATGCACGCGATCCAACTAAAGCTTTCGGAGTCTTTGTGCATCAGATGAATATTCATGGAATTCTGAAGACTGATGATCTCATAACACGTTTCTTCAAACTTAGTACCCAGATGTGCGTCGACCACTGTTATCGTGCTCTAAGCGAAACTAGTTCTGCCCCATCAATTGTTCGAGCGAAATGTTTCCACACTCTCGATGCATTTGTTAGGCTTGTTGCTCTATTAGTTAAACATTCAGGGGATTCTACAAATACTCACACGAAGATAAATTTACTCAACAAAGTAACATTCTTTTCAAATTGATTTCTAGTATTTTTACGATTTGAACGTTCTTACAAAATAATTATAATTTTTACAGGTTCTTGGCATCGTAGCAGGTGTTCTTTTACAAGATCATGAACTGCGCAGTACTGATTTTCAGCAGTGCCCGTATCACCGTATTTTTATAATGTTGTTTCTGGAGCTTTGTGCTCCTGAACCAGTTCTTGAAGCTGTTAACTATCAAGTTCTTACAGCTTTTTGCCACACTTTCCATATTCTCAGACCTGCCAAAGCGCCAGGTTTCTGTTATGCTTGGCTTGAACTAGTATCCCATCGTGTTTTTATCGGACGTATGCTCGCCATTACACCACAACAACGTTGCTGGGGTATATACGCTCAACTTTTGATTGATCTCTTTAAGTATCTTGCTCCTTATCTCCGTAATGCTGAATTGGGTAAGTTTATAAAATTTTTCAAGTTTTATTCAGTTGTATGGTACCAAAAATTAATTATTATTTGTTTATGCAGCCAAACCAGTCACACTTTTGTACAAAGGTACTCTACGTGTATTGCTTGTTTTGCTACACGACTTTCCAGAGTTTTTGTGTGACTATCATTATGGATTTTGCGATGTTATCCCACCTAATTGCATTCAAATGCGTAATCTTATATTGAGTGCGTTTCCACGTAATATGCGCTTACCTGATCCATTCACACCAAATCTGAAAGTGGATATGCTTCAGGAGATCACTCATGCTCCTAGGGTACTTACCAATTTTGCTTCGATGATTCAGCCTATCACATTTAAAAAAGAACTTGATGTGTACTTGAAAACGCGTGCTCCAGTTACTTTCCTAGGAGATCTTCGCACTAATCTTCAGGTAAGTTTTCATTCATATGTTTATTTTTCAAAGTCGATCTGTAGACAATTACGTTATAAAAGTTCGAAAAATATATTTGAAAAATAAAATTCATTTTTTAAAAATTGTGATTCATTCGCAGCAAGGGCAGGGGCTAGGCATGCGTTACAACATTCAGCTAATGAATGCATTGGTCATCTATGTAGGCACTCAGGCAATTAATTTCATCCGAAGCAAAGGACATGCACCAAGTATGTCGACAATCGCGCATTCATCACATATGGATATTTTCCAGAATTTAGCAGTCGATTTAGATACAGAGGGTCGTTACTTGTTCCTCAATGCAATCGCTAATCAGTTGCGTTATCCTAATAGCCATACGCACTATTTTAGTTGTACTCTTTTGTACTTGTTTGCTGAAGCTAATACTGAGGCAATACAAGAACAGATAACACGAGTACTGCTTGAGAGACTGATTGTTAATCGACCCCATCCATGGGGCTTGCTAATCACATTTATTGAACTTATTAAAAACCCAAACTACAAGTTTTGGCAACACGAGTTCGTTCATTGCGCGCAAGAAATTGAAAAGTAAGTTGGCTATATAATATTTATCATTTATTGATTTAATTAATTATTTTAATCGTTTGATGTGGCGCTGGTACTATAGTTTGAATGTTTTGAACAGTATAAAGTAGCTTCCGGCACGGATAAATGTACTCTTTCACAAAGTAGAACGTTTTTTTTCTTTTTCAATTGTTGACTTTTTTCACAACAATTTTTTTTCTTTAATTCATAAAACTTTGCTTAATATTATTAATTCTTTTTGATTCATAACTTTGAAACTTATTTGGATCTTGTTCAATCATTTTTAGTAACGCATACATAAAGAACAGTTTCAAGGTTATTTTATTCTGATAATCTATCATAATGCAACGTGATAAAATATGTTTGAGAGTACTCTACCTCTTTAATCGATCTATTATATGCTTACTTTTTCTTAATAATATTTAAGTTGGTTAAATGATTTTTTACTGTTCATTTATGCATATGAAATCTTTTGCATTCCTTCATATTTTATCTTTTAAGCTATAATAGATTGTCAATAGTTAATTGTATTTTACATGTATCATATGCGTTTAAAATTACCGTTTTTATTGAAGCTTTTTATCAAGATTTTATGATATAAAATTTAGATTATTGTCAATTGGGTTTAAGAATAATAATTTCATAACAGAATCAACTTTTAAAAGCTTTATTAAAAATGGTGATTTAATATATATTTTATATTATTTTATTATTTAAAGTATTTAAATTGACTTCATTCTAAGTTGTTGTCGTTGTTGATTTTTATTTTAAGATTCTTTGAGTCGATCAGTGAAAGGATTAGTATTCACTAAGGGATTTTCTGAACAATAATAAATGCTTCTTATTACTTCCTACAACGTTTTGGAATCCGAGCTATGTCCGTTCAACGGATATTATTACACGTAATAGTCTTTCGTACAATTTATTTTATATTTAAAGAAGAATAAACATTTAATATAACCTTACAAGAGATATCATATCTATTGTAATTAAATTTTTAAGAATCAATGATGAATAAAAATATTATTCTCCATAGTAAAGATGAATTTGCATGTTAGTTGACTAGAATGTTTATTAATTCTTGATTTGAGTCAATAAATTCAAAATGAAAAGTATAAAAGGTTGAAAATACTTAATAACTGTTTGAACTGAAACTATTCTTAATCTATACTTCGGTTTGTCTCAAGTTTTTTCATATGCTTTCTTTTGTATTCTTATCTCTGCAATAGAGAAACTTGTGATCCTCTTTCTATGTATGATATGAAAGTATTCAATCTTTTGATTTTGAAATGCTCATATACAAAATATAAATCTATACTCAAGTGATTTTATTAATTAAACTTTATTCAATTTTCAGATTATTTGAATCAGTAGCTCGTTCTTGTATGGTCCAGAAGCAGGTCCAACCAACACCAGAACCAGAAATCCCAGAGTGATAAAACGTTTTCTTCTTTGTCGATTTTCTTGTACAGTAAATACGTTATATAAGCGTGTAAAAAGTTGTTAATCTAGATGTACGATACTTTAGACTTGAAATTTTTTTTGAATTTAAGTATAAATATATACATAATATACATACATTATTTGTAAAATTTAGTTATAAATAAGTAGTAAATAATGCAATATGTTAATATTTTAATATAAAACTGAGCAGATTTTCGTTGCATGAGTGAGACAAAAAGTATGTATGAGAATAAAGCAACGAATCTCTACAAATCTCTTAAAATTGTGTCTTTCTGAATGATATACTCGTCGTCGGGTTTGTTTAGCATTGTATTTTATACCTTATAGGATATTATATTAAGATCAGAAAAATACTTCGAATTAATTAATTGTTGTGTGAAATAACAGCATCTCGTGGAATGCGATTCGATGACGATTATGCTAGTTAATTTTTAAGTTTAAATATATAAATTTAAATGAAATGTGCGATGATAAAATAATCGAATTAAATCTCAAAACATACAATAATACTTGAGAAAGAAATAATTATCTCGTAAATACGTCTAAAGCGAAAGTGGGCTGCTCGTAGACGTATAATTTCAAGATAAAATGGTACTCCAATGTAATATTGTACAAAAAAACGTGTTTTTTATAAGTTTACGCTTGTAACGCGACAAGGAAAAAAAGGAAACGTTATGTAAAAATTTCATTTACGAATGATATTTATTAAATAAGTCAAAAAATTTCTATATATATTGTTTTTTTTTTCACTTACACCATTTTCAAAAAAAGTCGAATTTATCTTTGTTAGACTTATGCAGTCCGTTAAAAAATTTAAAACATATATTTACACAAAAAAAGTCCACATTGACAAAAGTACTACATTCAATAATTGTTATTTACATTGAATATAACTAACCTTACAAGTTATATTAATACAGGGTGTAAATGATCAAACAATTCATTTTGTTAGAATATTTTATAAATGCGTGAATCGAAACAAACAACAATCATCAGTCAGTAAAGTATAAAAATATTCGATTTTTACGATCGTAACTCAATTATGTTGACTGTAATTGACCTCGAGTCGCGTGATAAGAATCTCGCTCCTGGTCAGGGAACTTGGTTGGTAAATTTGGACTGTGTAAATGACATTTAGCATGATATTTAATACCAGCGATGTCGACCTCGTAATCGCCAGAAAGGACGTATTGATTCGTAACAGTTCGAGCGACGCCTTTGGAATCTAAGTTTTGCACAAAACCTAAGCACACCTGTAGAACAAGATACTTTCAAAATTGTTTTATAATTTTTTTTTCATTTAATACTTATTATTGACCTGTTTTTTAAAGGTAAAGCCATAACCCGTTGTAGTAGTCATGCCACAGTACTGCCCATTTCTGTAGATAGGCTCTCCACCCCAACACCAGGCATCAATATCTGGATCATGATCATTCAGAAGTAGTTGAACATATTGTCGAGTTACACCTGTATCTCTTTGTTTCAATAGCGCATCTCTTCCAATAAAGTTTACTCCTTTCTGAAATAATAAAATGAATCTTAGAATATGTTCGTGACGTTATCCTATACTGGTATCACACTCACATCAAATTTCACTCTCCAAGCACGACCACATTCTAAAGGAGTTGTAAAAGTATCCAAATCTTGTCCCCAAAAAGCATAAAACTTTTCGACTCTCAAAGCTCTCGTGGCATAGTAACCAGCATGCCTCAACTTGTACTTTTCACCAACTTCTATCAACCGAGTATATACATGAAGAGCAAACTGAAAAAATTACCAAACATTAAGTTTATTTTTCTCACAATTTTATTAAATACATGACAAAGTGTGTTTTATACCTCATTTGGGATGTACAATACGTAACCGAGTTCTCCTGTGTGCGTCAAGTTCATAGTCCTGATTCCGTTGGCTAAGCCCACATCGAGCTCCTGATAAAACATTAATTTTCGTTGGCGCAGTAAAAAACAAAAAAATCATGGAAAATAACTACGAACCTTGAATGTGAAAAATGGAAAATTTTTAGGATTCAAATCGGTATCGGTGAGTTCGGACAGTAGCTGCCTTGTTCCTGGTCCCATAATGCATATGGCTGTGTAAGCCGATGTTACATCAGATACAGCAACAGAGCCGTCCGCAGGCAGATGACGTTTGAGCCAGTACTTGCAACGCGTTTGTTGAATAGTTGGTGCAATCATGAAGTAACTGTCAAATTTTAATGTTCAATAAAATGCAAATAAAATGAAATCAACGCCGTACTTAATTAAAAAACAAGTGTATAAATTTTGGTTTACTGATTGTGAGTAATCCGGGCTAAACTGCAATCGTTTTCATAGCCACCTCGATAATTTTGCATGCCCGTGTGTATGATGCTTCCTACTGGCACGTCGACGTCGTTCGAGCACAAGTACTGCAAAAAGTCTACGACTTCTAGACCGTTAGACTGAAAACGTTAAAAGTAGGGTGATCCATCATTGTGAAAAATCATTGTTATCAGAGTAATGATGTATCGATGGAATTAATTACCCATAAATCGATTTTCGTGAAGGACGAATAGTCACTCAAACCGATGGTTTCCCGACAAGCGGCATATTCTTTTTCCACATGACCAAACCACGGTGGCTTCATAAACGTATTAGTGTAAGCTATTTTGTACTTTTTCGATGAATCCAGTGAATCCATTTCGAATTCGTTGCTAGATTGAAACCAAGTAGGCCTCTCGTAGCCCATCACTTGGCCGAAGACGGCACCGGCTTCTCGTAATTTTGGATAGATCGGCGACATTCGCAAGTTACGGCCAGTTTTGAATTCATGATGAGGATACTGCAAAGCGTAATGCATACCAGGTACCTCTCGTACGCGGTCGCGTAAAAATTTTCGATTGTTGTGCAATCCCAAGAAACGAGTCACATCGAGTTCGTACAGGTCCAACGAAGCAATTCCACGGGTTATCAATTCTGCGGTAGCACGGCCCACTCCACCGGCCGCCGATATCCCAATCTGCCGAGTTAAGTTTATATTTTTCGCGTCTTTTACTTGATTCGGTCAAGCATCATAAAACAGAAGTATTTAATTTATCATTCATACCGTTTTCATGCCAGCGGCAACAAAGTAATTTCGTATCTCCGGTGCCTCGCCAACAATCCACTTGCAATCAGGTGAAAAAGATTCGGGACCGTTGCACAACCTTTCCAAAGTTGCATTGCGCAAAGCTGGCATACGATGAAGCATCTGCTCGAAAAGTCCATGAAAATGATCCCAGTCCGGTGGTAAGTAACGATCGTTTGGATTTTCTGTATTTTACGTTAACGCTTTAATAGAAAATCCAGAAATTGGAGTCAATTATTTAGATCATCGTACCTGGTATAAGCCCATCTTCAAAAACTGGTTTTGCAACAGGTTCGAAGCCACCTGCTAAGATTCGTCCGGCGTTTTCTCTAAAATATACGTATCCATCTAGATCTCGAACCACTGGTGTCATTGGATCTAAACCAGGAATAACTTTTGTGTGAAGATAATAATGCTCCACTGGATGAAGAGGTACCTTAAACAGTATTTTTAGATATAAATATCTGTAGGCAAGGAAAATGTTCTTATTTTTTTTTTAAATTTTTACTAACTTTAACATAAGGCTCACTTAACTTTCCAACGCTGCGAGCCCAAAATCCTGTACAATTTATAAAATATTTGCAGTCAATAGAACCTCTAGACGTTTCAACAGATGAAATCTTTTCATTTGAACTTTTTACACGTAACAATCTGCAGTTTTCATATGTTCTCACTCCTAAAATCATTATTTTTTTTTCAATGAATTAAATATAAATTCATTCAAATTAGGTAATATAATGCTTATTAAATAACCCAATCGAACTGCTTCTTCCAAAAGAGTCAAACATATTTGATAGGGGTCTCCCACGCCATCTCCAGGAATCCATAAACCTCCATATAAATCATCTACTTTGAGCATAGGACATAATTCTTTAGCTTCATCTGGAGTTACTAAATGGCACTCTATATTATGTGATCTGAAAAATAATGGATGTTAGATCTCAGTTGATAATTGTAAACAATTTTAACACAAAAATTTTATAATCACATTGATAAAGCTTTCATTCTTCTAAAAACAGTCATACGATCCCCAGTTCTTGCTAATGATAAACTACCGCATTGTTTCCAACCTGTAGGTAATCCTTTCTTTTCTAACTCTTTATATAATGCAATACTGTCTTGAGCTAATTTAATTTGTGCTGTCGAAGGCTTAAATGCTCCTATAAGGCCTGATGCATGCCAAGTTGTTCCTCCACCAAATCTGTACATCCAAAATTATTTCAATGAAGCATTAAAAAATAATTTTACGATTAAAGTGGATAATCTTTATGATTTACCTGCTGCTCTCAATAAGAATTGTTCTATCGCCCCACCCTGCTAAAGCTAGGTGATAAGCAACGGCAGCACCCATAACACCTCCTCCACACACAACAACATCAGCATTTGTTGGAAATGTATCATTATTGATAGAAAAGGAATTTGCTTTAATAAAGACATTAGAACTGCTGGACAAAAGCTGTACTTTCTTTGATAGAAAGCGATGACAATACGTAGTAGGTCGCAGCCACATTTTCAATAGTCCATATTTCCTCAGAAATTAAAAGTAATAATACTTATTTCCATTTTTTCCTGACAAATTGTTTCATAATTTTTACAGAAATAGTCCTTTCAGAGTACAAATAAAAAAATCACATCAAATAATTCAAATTTTACTAATATAGATTAGATAAAATTTGGCAAATCATAAACTTACTCTTCAAAAAAGCTCAGGATTAATTTTCCGATCGTTAGAAACAAGAATTGAAAAATTATTCAACACGGACTATGTATCATTAATTTGTAAGTTTAAAAATTAGAGATACGAGTAATCTGCGTACTGTACATCGTTTTTATTTGGGTAAACAAATATGTCATTACAATTATTCATCAAAATCAGCTGTTGGGGTGGCGCTTTTCATGCCATCTGGACATACTTATTTGGCGCTAAGTATAAAAATATCAAAATTTTTATATGGTGAAAAATTACATTCGATTAGCGTATCTTGGTTTATTTTCACAAATATTTCAAAACATTTTTACCCATTTATTCTATTTATAATAAGATGTATTAAAATATGAGGTCGTAAAAAAGTCCCACAGGCCATAACACATATATATGAGTAATGACCCAAAAATTGTGTTGTTCTTCGTTTGAAACAGCATGAGAAATATTTTGCGCTATGATTTAGCAACATTGAACCTATCATATCTACTATTATTTTTGAATTACAATAGATCTAAGCCAACCAAATTCTTTTGAGTTAGATTAGAAATATGAATATTAGTGTAAATATGTTGCCGTTTAATCAAGTTTTCGGTAATATAAAAAGAATGAGAAGTAAATAATTTTCAGTTAATGGCTTTAAAAACCGATAAGTCAGTGATTTTTCACTTATTACTTTAAAAGCGGATAATAAGCACGGTAATCAAGATATGTAAACCTCTGGTCTAGATCTCTTTTTTATCATTCTTTGTTATAAATTCTTTCGTGAAAATGGAAGGAAAAATATGGATTTTATCCGAGCTTTGCAATCTCCTATTGATTTAAAAAAATTATTAAAACATATTTTATCAGTGCTCGTAAAGTATAATATAGTACGAGGTTGTACAGCGCTCCTTGGTGTAAAGGATTTTTAACGAAAAAATGGGGTTTTTCACAAATCTCAAAACGGAAGGTATGGCATTCGTTGCGATACATTTTTTCTCGATTATCATTCCGAATTGTGTAAATTAGAACAAGTATAGGTTCTATAATGAAATGAGCTGTCATAGGTGATAGGTAAGGGAGTTGGAACGATCGTTATTATCCCTACTCAATCGAATTGGAACGGCGAAATTGAAAGTTGATAATCGTGCGAGCAGAATCGAGGTTTCAGTTATGATCCGACGTATACTTGTATACATCAATCTGTTGACATAATTATAAGATCATAATTGTAAGAAAACAAAAGCCAAGAAAAGGAGCTTGGCTTGAGAAAGTGCGAGGAAAATGGCCAACGATTTCATAAGCTCAGCCATGTCGGCTCTGGACCTGTCCGACCGGAGCTTCAGTCCGGTCCAGTCCAAGTGGACGTTCGCGTCGAGCTCGGCATCGGTCGTCGAGACGAAAAAGAAGAGCTTGTCGAAGATGGAGCACATACGCGACGTGGCCACCCATCTGGGCCTGATGGAGCCGGAGAGGCTGCAGGAGGAGTGCGTGCGCGTCGATCGGCGCCTCATGGAGCGGCTGCTCGCCGCCACGGGCCTCCAGTCGGCGCAAAACTTCTTCTACAACATAATGCAGGAGAGCAACACGGTGATCACGTGGCCGCCGAGCCTCAAGGCCAACGCCAAGACGAAGAAGCTGCCCTTCGTCACGGTGCAGGGCCTGGCCGGCAACATACGCCGGGCCAAGGAGGCCATCTACAAGCTGCTCGATCCCCGCCAGAAGTGCCTCGTGACCATGAAGCTCGAGATGGACTACACCGACCACTCGGACATAATCGGCACGAAGGGCGAGACGGTCTCGCAGCTGATGAAGGAGACCGAGTGCAAGATCCACTTCCCGGACTGCAACCGCAAGTGCAGCCAGGCGAAGAAGAGCAACCGCGTGGCCATGATCGGCGAGCTGCGGAACGTCGAGCGGGCGCGCGCCCGCATCAGGTCCATGACGCCGATGACCTTCATGTTCGAGGAGGACAAGTTCCACCAGCCGGACGACCCGTACATAGCCGAGATCCAGCTCAAGTACCCGGTCAAGGTGACGCTCAAGTCGGTGCTGCGGGCCGGGGCCAGCCGCACCAGCGTCCACGTCAAGGGCTACGAGAGCGGCATGGACGAGCTGCGCGAGGCCGTCACCCTGCTCATTCACCACATCTGCGGCAGGCCCGCCGGCCAGGTCGACGTCCACGCCTGCATCAACGTCTCGCCCGAGTACCGCAGCATCATCTACGGCAAGAACAATCGCAATCTCGAGGCCATCATGGCCCGCACCGGCACCGACATTCTCTGCTGGAAGCCCGACAAAACTTCCAAGCAGCAGCAGCAGCAGCAGCAGCAAAATAATCAGCGACGCAACGGTGGCCAGCAGCAGCAGCGTCGCAATAGCCAGCTCGACACGTCGAATTCGTCCGATACGAATGGCCCGAACAGCAGCGGCAAAAACAACAACAAAAAGCCCTATCCAAGGCCCAACGAGCTCGTTATAAAAGGACCGGTACACAAAGTTTACTTAGCGCGGGAAAAGCTGATCGGCTCCCTTCCGATCATCTTGCTGTTCGACGTGCCGGAAAAGACCCTGAACACGCACTACGTCGATAACGCCAACGACCTCATGGAGAAGTACGACGTGTTCATCAGCATCCGGGAGAAGCCCAAGCAGGACACCTTTTCCGTCGTCATCAAGGGCTACGAGCGCGACGTCTTCAAGATCTACGAGGCCAGGAGGGAGCTGCTGAAAAGCGACGAGCCTCGGATCGAGCCCGTGCTGCCCAAGACCTACGAGGCGGCGGCCCCCAAGACGAGCTTCCTCGAGGAGACCTACACACCGTACGCGACCGCCGGCAAATTCGACGCCGACGCGGGAGAAACGACTCGGGCCCAGAGCAGGCCGGCCGCCAGCCGAAAAGCTGCGCGCCCCAAGTTCAAGGACGACTCGTCGTCGATCGTGCCCGATATCGCTTGCGCGCCCTGGACGAGTCAGAAGCGAAACGACTGGCTGCCGCCACCCATTTCGCCTGGCTTCGCTAATCGTGCCTACACCCCTATCTGGGACCAATTTTTTATGTCCTCGAACACGTGATGGAATGCTGAGCGGCTCCTTTTTACCTCGCTTTCGATTCAATTTATAAGCTTACGTTACATTTTTAAGCTTACTGGTACGACATTTTATTTAACCTTTCAACAATACATGTTTATTACCTGTATATATGTAAATACAAGTTTATAATTTATTTTTTATAAAAACTCATTATCGACGCAATTCTTATCAAGACAATAAGGCAACTGCGTATATTGTAACGCAAAACACATTTGTTTTAACTTTACGAATTTTTTTGACGTGCGACTTCCTTCAGAAATGATACGCCAATGAGACCATTTTCATACGAATGATGAAAATAAAAAAAGATTTTTTATTTTAGAATCGAGTACATTTAACCGTGTGTACTAAACTCATATTTAGATATAAGAAGTGTATGTCTATGAAATAAAGTGGTGTAAAGTTCTTACTATAAACACACAATCGACGCCTAAATTTGTTTTTATTTATGTATATAAATACTCTAATGAGAACCCTGCCTCGAATAAGTTATTCATAATACAGAATAGTTGATGACTGATGTATAAAAGCGATTGATTCAGCGCCGATGAAATTTTCTTTTCATTCTTGCGTTGTAATATTCATTTTCGTGGTGAAGCATAAGTTAATCGAAACTTGACTTAACAATAAAACAATTCTACTAGTTGATAATGCTATGAAAAAACTTTGCCTTCATTTTCTTCGTTCGTATTTGATTATTTATTAACAATTCATATAAAATTACAATCGATGTAACATAAATTCTGAAGTACATGAGGAGATTATTTTTACGATTAAACATTTTTATAGCGTGATTGAACCATTGATTGCGTAATTCAACTTTGAATAATAATTATAATATTAAAAAGTAGCTTACAAAATTTATCATATGTCATTGGCATAAAGACATAAAGCTAACAATTCCATGTAAAATGTCTGTGCGTGACAAATATTTAAAAAAGGTGACACTTTTTAAGTTTGCACTCCAAGTGCCAATAAGCGTGCACTGTGCGGTACTATTATTTAATTAATTTCATCGAAAACTGTCAAAATTGTCTATGATGTAGGAAAATGATTGTTTTTTTGTTTTTTTATTCATAAACAATATTTGAATTAAGGCACTTGAAATAGATTAATTCAAAGTAAGATACAATTTTAGAATACCTAAAAATATTTAATTTTCTAATTCAATTAAGGCATCTTAATACATTCCAAACTTGCTTTTACCGTCAAAAGCATCTGATTAGCGCCATTCAACTAAACAGGATATCCTTTAGTATATGTTTCTATTCATTTTTATCATTTTATGCTTCGTAAAAGTTGATATGATTGAAAATTAAGTTTAAAGTGTCTTGAAATTAATTTTTATACAGCTGTAATTTTTAAATAACTTTCGTTAAATAATATGCAATCGTAACGCTCAAGTTTTCCTCAATATATGTCTCAGAAAAAATTGTGCAAAAACAGTATCTTTGGCATTATAATAAACAACTATTATATATTATTAGAAAATAACAAATTAAAAATACAATTACATAGAACATATACATAAAATGCACGTAGAAGTAATATAGCAATTGTATCAATTCACAAATAAATAGCAAATATGATTAACAAATAAAATTTGTGCGTCTTGGATTATTACTTGAATTTATTATATAATTATGTGATTTTTCTAAATAATTATTTGCATGACTTTTTCAAAGTGTTCTTATTATATAAGTGTCAATAACTCCGAATGACTTGATAGTATGAAAAAGACAAGAAAAAATGTTGGAGATTACTAGCTCCAAGGAATACCGCATTGTCATTTTTTTTCTTGTCATTTCTCATTAGATAAATTTCAATTCCATTACTCAGTTTTTGACAAAACTAGCGATTTTCTTGATCTTTTTTATGAAACTATACGTTAATGTAGATTTCTTCGGGTTATTTTTCAACCCCAATTTATCGCTCGGAGTGAATACATTGAATCGTCCTTTTCATTCCTCTCTTGTTTTTTAAAATTATTCTATGATCGGGTAACTCTACGCAACACCTTAATATACAATAATTTTAATTTTTTTCTGAAGTGAAATTGATTTATTAATTTATCAAGATTAGTATTAATAAATCAATAAATCGAAAATCCAATTTTTTTCTCGTGTCATTTTTTATTTTATGTTTATAGCTTTGAACAGGTACTAGAAATTTGAAGTAAAGTATTAAAAGTGACATGGTTGTACTTCAAGGTCATAAAAACTATTCCAATAAAAGAACACTTCATTAAACAACACAATAAACAATTTCAAGTAAAACCATCGAAAATTTCCAAATAAAATGGAAAACTAAATATACTTCGGACCAAAACCTTAGACAACAATTTCTTTAATTATCATTCATGCTTTTATAGACAATTGATGTTTAAACACATTTACCACCACGAGCTAGAAGCTTAAGCACCGTCATTACGGTAGCTTCGTCGTATTTTCGCATTTAAAAGAGGAGTCGAGAGGAATCATTTTTCAAATGTTCAAATGGAATAAGTAAATTTTACTATCGACGTTGCAAAGTTTGATGTTATGCATTTTAAGATCAGCTGCAGCGAAAATTTCAAAGGCTACTAAATGAAATTACGAATTATTACCATGTAAAACGCCTACTAGCAAGGATCTTTGTACGGGGGTTCTTATATTTTCATTAATTTATACTGGTTATTCGATTAACAAGCCATTTTCTATTTATATTTTCCTTTCTTGGTACAATGAGATCAATGGTAAATCAAAGATAGGAAATCAATTGTTGACAGATATTTATATGGAGTCTTATCTACAATCAGCCTAGTGCCTTGATATGCATCAAGCATTGCATTGAACATGCATTAGGGATAGACATCCACGCAAAACCGTATCAAACTCAATCGTTACTAACGAACTCAAAATAATGTTTAAAAAATTTTACAATAATGATTCCAAGAGCCCATTTGAACTATTTCCCTGCATTTGTTTGAACAGTAGAAGCATTGAATGACTTGACCTTTCATTAACAATAGTAGGAATGTTATCTTAGCGTACCGAAATAGAAGAAAACGTGCAGGAGTGCCATATTTTATACAACACAATCGCGGCCACATACATCACATTCTCCAAAACTAGGTAAAAAAAACATCAACAAAGGCATGTATCAACATTTCGCTGCTCCAGCGAAATTTTATGCATCTCGCGTTCTTTATCTTCGATGGCGACCGAGGTATGCCTTACAATTGGGACACGTGTGATGAATGTCCATACACTCGTCGATGCAGCAGGGGATTAAGCAGCAGCCAGCCCAACATCTGTAAAAATAACAGCACCAAAATAATTCTCATTAATCGTCGTACATCTAAGCGTGCGAAGTAATATGCAAGCTGCGAGCACTGCTTGGACGCACTTTTTTCTTTTCATTTTATTTGCAACGATGACTCATTGAAGTGTGTTTACGAAGTAATGAAATTATTATGTGAGTGATGACGGTCCGAGCTGTATTCGCTGCAGCTACATTCGCGTCATTTAATTATTCAAGCTTTACGAGCTGCAATCCAGCAGCCGAAGAGGAAATTGCGCGATATAAGGGAAACAACAAGGAATTAATGTGCAACACTTTTTGACGCATGCAAAGTCGAACAGTTCTTTCATCGGAAAGTTGACTTTTTCCGCGAGCGAAAATATTTTTCACGTGACGTCTCGGATTTTTTTTGCGACATATTTAGCATTGTACGTCTTAATAATATCGATGATAAAAAGACTGATAAGTTATCTTGGTAAGTTTTGATAAAATATTCCATCTATTTTATAGCGATATATTCACAATTTCAACTTATAGTCAATGACCTCAAATTATTTAAAGTGGTAAAGTTTTTAATTTACATACCCTAATATAGCTATTAAAAATCCAGTGACATATGCTATCATTCCTGGCTCAGTTTTTGTCTGAGTGTCAATTTCAGTATAACAATGCGGACAAATTGTGTGCGTGGAACCAGAGCCTAGTGGAACAATTGTTGTGACAATTGTAGGTCCAGGAGCATCTACACAAAACCAAATAAACCCCATCAATATTCATCAGTTATTAGTTGGGAAAGTAATTTACTGTCTCATAGATTTAAGGCAATATATGGATTCAGATCAGCATAAATGCTGGTTTCAAAAACTGAGAAAAAAGGTATTAGCTTGAAATTGTTTAACTTCTATGTATGCAAAGTCATTAATATGCACTAATTGTAACAGTTTGTGATAAAATTACACGATGAGATCATTTTCAAGTTTATACTAGAAGTTAGAAGTATAAAGTTAATTTGCTTACATGTTTCTGCCGGTGTAAATGGACTTGCAGGGGCAACACCACCAACGCATTGAGCATAACTTGGTGGTGGCATTTCATAGGGGGGTGGTGGTCCGTTCTTATTCATTTTGATATTTATTCTCTGCAACAAGATACAAATTTAGTAATTTAGTATAAGGTTACCTAATTAATATTAATAGGTTACAATTTTTTACGGTCTAAATTATCGTTTTGATCGATGTATTTAATCAATAATGTTATTCAGAATCTTTTGAAAAAGGTTCAAAATTGTTAAAATATTTGATTGTAAAGAATCGAGAAAGACGCAATAAAATTTTTGGATAATTAATCGTAATTATTATTCAGAATTTAAATATTGGAATTTAAGAGTCTAAATTTTAAAGCATAATGTGTACATGTTAAAATTGAAATTATGGTTGTAAGTTCTTTTGATGATTCACGTAAAAAATTAAGTTATCGAATATGAAATGCAATAATAATCAATAAATGGTTTGTTGAAAAATAACTTGCAATCGGGCGCGGTAATAAAGAAAGAAAAAAATTCAGCGCACTCAGCAGACGTCCTTGATAAATCGGTGATGATTAATTATTGTTTTTAAAAATATCACGCACCAGTGCCCTGTTTATAATGCAACGCAAAGTGCACTAAGTGGTATAACTATAATGCTCGTACGTGTACGCGTATAGGTGTATAATGTATGTAAGCAATCGCGCCGACGTGTGTAACTACATAACGCGCGTCAGACGTTATACTGCGAAATATCAACGCGGCCTAGCTATATACCATGATTCTACACATAGCTCGACAGAAACTCGACTTTTCCAGAAAAACTTTGTGGACGGTCTCGGACATACCTGCTTTACGGCAAAATTGTAAATGATCGAAATAACGCTGCAGTTTGACAGCTGTCACACGGACACGACAAAACGTTCGTTTATTTTGGTTGTAATGGATGCGTAACGTTCGGAGCACTACTTGGCTTATTTCGCACTTTTGTCGAAAGAATTATTGACGCGCACTTGTGCACTATAACCCGAACATCCACTCACGAATTTATAAAAAGCTCAGCGATGCACTAGTCGACGAGCACAAATTATCTGTATGACTGCGAGCCAAAAGGAGAGCCTTTTTGAGGTCGGAACTCGGAAGTCAGTCGTCGTTTACGCTGTTCCGAACGTGTGCGATTGCGCCTACTCGACGTCTTGTGCAGAACTAAAAACCCCGATTGAACGTGTACGCGAGAAGAGCCCGCTCCACCGACAGTCTCCGCTTGTGCTTGGCACACACATATCGTTAACTGTGTACACAATGATAGGACTGCCGCCGGTTCGTATGCGCTTGCTAGCCTGCACTGCACCTACACATTTATATGTAGTTGACGATGTCTGCGTGCGGCGTACATCAGTTCGTGTTAGTGTGTACGCTGTAAATGCATGTATGGGTGTATTACGCGTTGTTTTTCGGCGAGACACTATAGCGACTTTTCTTTTGTTACGCACTCGTGTTCGTGCAAATCGACAAGAATATTTTACGTAGTGTAACAATTCGTCTATTCAATGGTAACGAATCTTTATTAATTATCAAACTGACTTTAAAATTTCCGCAAAAAGAGCTTTCGGATTAGAAATTGATATTGAAAGCTGGTGACTTTACTGAATTGCGATGAATTTCAAAATCGGAGAAATCTAATCACTCAAGTAGTCGTTGTCTAAAAAGTATTGAAATTTGCAAGTAGCTATAAAATTGGCTAGCCAACAGTAGCTACAAAAGGGAGCGACTCGAGAACTCGGAATTAATATTGGCGCTCGTTATTGGACGAGTCACTGGCTCCTCTCTCTGTAGTTTCTTCTCGTGCATCCTGCGAACACCAGCACAATACACATTTACGGAGTCTGGGGCCCGCGCGCGCGCGCTCTCTCTTGCCGCCTCGGCGCGGCGAGCTGCCCTAAACGCGTGCGCGCGCGCGTGTGCGACATTTTGTCAAGCTGAACGGAGAGAGAGAGAGAGAGAGACAGAGACAGAGACAGAGCTCCGAAGTTGCAAACTCCAAAGTTGACTACGGCGCAGCGCTCGGCTTTTACCATTACATGTCATATACCTTTATAATCGTGCACTAGCAGCACTGCGCTGGAATCTAGCATCACTACATTGAATACCGTACACGTACATACACTCACACGGTTACACATATATGTAAGTGTGTGGCTCTCGCTCGCTCGCTCATTCTTTTTCGTCAGTGCGCTGGGCCCGAGCTATCGCGGCGGGCGCTAAGACTATACTCTCGTCTACTTGGACAGCTTTTTTCGCTACACGACCCTGAGTGCGCTCTCTATCGAATCTCGCTACAGATTGAATTTACTTTTCAGCCTACCTGCTGGATACTTGGCCCGATCTGATCGATCGACTTGATAACTTTCTCAATTGTTGATTCAATAGTTTTGATATTATGGCAGGACGTTACGATGACATGAGGTGAGTAAATAATTGCATTTCATTACTCTTGCGGCACGATCTCTGACCAACGCTCTACATCTTGTGTCCAAATTTGCTCTGTGCTGTGCTGTGCTGCTGCCTTGCTATATATTATGTAGCCTCGACTCGCCTAGCGATTCAGATTCGACCTGCGCAACTTAACCTCGGATACTGAATTTGTCGGCCTGATACGGTCTCATACACATGCTGCACCTATTATACCTGTGTACAGCCAATATTTCCCTTTATCGCTCAATTTGGTCTAAATGCCCCTTGTATGCGTAACTATACGATGCGAGCAAACTAAACAATGCTTCCCCTGTACTTGGCGATAGCGCGTCAGCCCAAGATTCTCTTCCTCCCACATGCATTTTTTTGCGATGAGCCAAGCACCCGCGGACACACGTTGCCGCACGTGCTCTTTCTCCCTCTCGCACATTAATGACATATAACTTTTTTTATGCACTTTATCTAATTTGTTGTTATTTCTTCTACGATACAGAGACTACGGTGGACGCGGAAGCAGTCGTCCAATGCCTACCGAGCCACCATATACGGCTTACGTCGGCAATCTACCCATGGGTATCGTCCAAGGTGATATTGACAAAATCTTCTCCGCACAAAAAGTTAAAGGCATAAGGCTTGTGAAGGATCGCGAGACCGACAGGTATTATCTGTTATGATTTTTATTTTATATTTACATCTAAAATATATTGATAAACATTATGATTACATTTATTCAACTTACCATTCTCAATTAATTTTGTACACTAATAATCATCTATAAAAAATTATCTGTATGCAATAAAGAATTCATATTCAATGCAAATATAAATCTAAAAAGTAATATTTCTGTTGTAACTTTGAATCGTTTATTTTTCAGGTTCAAGGGATTCTGCTATGTCGAGTTCCAAGATATAAATAGCTTGGAAGATGCTGTCAAGATGAATGGCTTCGTCGAAGTTGAAGGAAATGTATTGAAAATTGACGTCGCCGAAGGCAAAAGAAATGATAGAGGAGGTGGATTCGATAGACGAGGTGGTGGACGATCTGGCAGTGGCCCTGGTAATGGTTTCAATAGGGGTAGGGATGGCCCAAGGGGATACGGAGATGACTATGGTAGCACATTCATGTCTTCGAGTATGCAGTATACTACTATTCATATCTAAAAACCAAATGATCATTCTTGTTCTTCAATTTTTTTAACATTCTTATTCAAGTAGTGTATTCCTTTCATAAAAGTAATTCTTTTATTTTGGTTTTTAGTTGAACTTAAGTAGTATATTTTCAAGTAGTTAGTCTGCATGAATTGCTTTGCATGGTTATACTTTAATTTATAGAGATACTGTAGCTTATATGTTAATGTTAAACTACAATTTTGTGCTTTCTATTTCAAATTAATTTACTCGAGTTGAATGGTTTACCATAATATTATTTTTGATATTAGCCCAAACTAAGTTTTTCCACCAAATATTCAAAGAAAATTTGGTAAAGTTTATTGAAAAACTTTTATTTTGGCTTTGGTATTTCTCTATAAATTAAATAATTAGTTTTAAATTTCGATAAAATTGTTCAATGTAACAAAAAATTTAACTTGAGAAATTTGGATATTTTTGATTCAATCGCGAATATAATTATTTTTATAATTTTTTAAAATATCGTGTATAATATCTTGATAAATACTAATTATTATTCATTCTGCAGGAGGTTATGATCGAGGAATGGGTGGCGGACGACAAGGTGGCGGCGGTGGTTACGGTGGCGATCGGGGTAACCGTGGTAATTACGGTGATCGCAGCGGCGGCTACAATAATGACGGTGGTCCTCGAGGTGGTGGGTTCAATAGCGATGGTGGTAACCGTGAGTGGAACCACCGCAGTGGACCTGAAGGAGGTTCGAGGTACGGCAGTGGCAGAAGGCCTGGTGGCAACGATAGGCCGGCAGAAAGGAAATACCCAGAGGAGCCATACATGAAGGAAGGTCCCCCAGGTAAAATAAATTTAAAGTTCATAAAAATATCACTATTGTTCAATAATTCATTTTTTATAATGACTTTTTCATAATTGTGTCTAATCATTTTTCAGATACAACTGGTCGAAAACGACTGCAATTGCAACCCAGATCAGTGACTGATCCCATAAACGCGTTAGCTGAAACAGCAACCCGTAGCTCGATATTCGGAGGTGCTAAGCCTCGCGAAGAAAACATCAAGGATGAATCGTCTAAGTAGGCCTCGTCTTCGCCTCCGCCACAATCTCGTTTATCGCCTGTGAACTTTTTACCTGGTACTAAAATTCGGGGAAAAACTTCGAGTGCGTCAACGAAATCAACTGTACCATCTCAATTATCTTCCTCATCAGTAACCAATTCATTTTGGATAAAGCGACAACAACAGCCATTTGATGTAAAAGATATATCGACTTCAAGATGGTAGGCGGGGGTAAAATATATTCAATGCGTCGCGTAACATCACGGAATTACAACAGCAATATCTTTATTCATCCTCATTGTGTGTCTTTAAGTATCTGTTAGCTCGGAATTAATGCAATGGCGAATCAAATCTTGTGATAACATTTTTTTCATATTTGATTCCGCGTAAAAGATGTTATTTTGTTCCTCAAAAAAAAAAAAAAAAGAAAAAGAAAAGAGAGCTCAGTTTTATTTGTTCATTAACTTGCACGTTGAATTATTTGTCAAATGGAAATGTAAGAATACGAATGATGTTTTTCTATTGAATCTTTGTTTTTTTTATAACTTCATAGAGCATTGACCAGAATCCCAGTATAATTGAGGATTGGATGTCGTATGAAAGTGTATATATGTGTTTGAACAATTTTTAATAGGTGAAATTATAAAACTCCCTTAAAATGAAATGTCGTTTTACTTGTAATTATTTTTTGAAACCTTATATCAGTGCGTAGGTATAGCTAAAAATCAAATTCAATAGTTGTCAATGCTCTAACTATATCGAGTACAGAATGAGAATCTTTTGTTGTAACAATTTGTTATCACATTTTACTTGTGTGGAATCAATTTTTTCATCTGTTTATTCTACCCCTCACAGTAGATTGTGAAAATTCAGAATTCGCATTTGACGACGATAACTGAAATAACAGGTAATGTCTACTTGTATTTTATCGTAGCATTACCTGAAACGGTGAGAGGAAATGTTCATTAATTAAATAACTATTAGGTATCTCGTAGAGAAGAAACCCCGATGAATACGAAAAATAGTATGTATACATATACAGGCACCTATACATCTAACGCATAATTGCATGTCTGAAGTATCGAGTAATATTTAATGTGAATAATTATGACTATTAAAATAGGTGATTGAAAAAAGGTAACATTATTATTTTGCACGATTAAGTGTTTTGATAAAAATTGAAACGAGATTATTATACAGACCGTATATGAATTGATTAGAATGACACAGTAAGCAAGAGAGTTATTCATACTGTTTGAAAAAAATGGTTAATTGAAAAAAAGTAAAAGTCCAAGCGAAATTTTATACCGAGCGATTGATTTGAGCGTGACTTTTTCTCGATGTTAAGACGTGAGAAAAATTTTACGACGGCTTAAAGTCGTGTTACATGTATTCACTTCGCCGACTTTCGAAGAGTACAAACAAAGCTAGTGAAACCTCTGTTTCTTAGAATATTTTCCACTAGCCTTAATCATTTTTGTCATTATTGCGTTACATGTAGATCTATTTATTTTTATCTTCTTTTTTCTCTGATATACTTAATAAAACAACCTAAACAAATAAAAACTTTGTTCGGGGTATATTACTTTGTAACCAGCAATTAAAATCTACGCCTCGTTGATAATATTAACAGGAACATATAAATGCATAAATGATTGAACTTGTTCGCCAAAAATGAAAATAAGACAAAACTTTAACTATTACCAGTCCAAAGAACCTGCGTGAATTTTTCACACGTTCGATCTAATACGATAAAAGTTGACGTAAATTTAATTATACGTGGGTAAAATGAATAGCGTAAGCATTGAACATGAGCATGGCAATGAATTATATTAAATATGTATGCGCTCTCACAAAGTTAAGAAAAGGTTTTGCATATAAAATTATTTAAAAAAAAACTATTACGAGACATATTGATGAAGAGCAATCGTCAGATGCTCTTCATGAGCGTGAAAAACGATTCGAAAATAGCGAAAAGTATTGCAGGAAATAATTAATTTAATGTAGAGCTATGCTTGTATATGAAATACTATTTTGTGAATAAGAAGTAGTAGTTTACCTCGTATCCGTGTAATGTGTCGTCGTAAAGTTAAAAAAAAAAGAAAAGAAATGAAGTTAACAGAGAGTTAGAGAAAAACTTTTTGTGTAATTCAAATTGTGAATACTACTGCTACATATTAATATTAATGTATTTTGTAAGCTACCCTTTAATATATACTGATTTGATCACTCTTAAAAAAAGTTGGTATTTTTATTTACTGTTTTAAAGCATTTACTGAAGTTTTTATAAAGTGATTATAAAAATTGCACGAAACATGCAAAGCAAGCAATTATGCAGCGGGGGAAAAATTTGCATTGTTTTAAAAAGTTAAATTTTGGTCAAAACTGTTGATGCCTATCTTACGAACATTTTTCAATTTTTTCGACAATTCTTTGTAAACTGATTTGAGCTTAAATTTGTCAAAAGTTGGATGGGAAGTCCCTTGGAAGTCTTACAAAAACGTCGAATGCAAAGCACTCGTATCGATCGCCAATCTGTGAATCGAAAGTAAAAAAAGGAAAGAAAAAATTGATCACGCGAAAACTAGCCGAGTTTACGCAAGACGCAAGGGGTTTAGGAGTCGGGACCACGCCTCAAACGACCCCATGTCATGCTATACACACATACATTACATGTTCTGTGCTTGCACGTTGTCGGCTATGTACATACATTACATACACAGGCACTCGTTTCCGTTTAATCCTGCGCCAGCTTAAAATGTACATACAGCGAAGTATGGGCTTCGTCTTTGCCGGCCTGTATACCATTGTTGTTACTGCTTTTTAGTTTCAGACAGGGGCAAGCCCTTCTACGCTACATTGTAAGACGATGCAGAATTAAATTGAAACGAGACGTGCACGTATCGCACGCGGCTTTACAGCCTCTCCCACGCCATTATCATCGCGCCTCGCACGGCACGCATAGCGACTCGCGTGAGATACATACAAGCACGCCTCAACCAAAAAAGAAAAAAACGCGGCCATCTGTACGCATACACATCAAGCATAAGCTTACGCGCTGTGCGTTTGTATACTTATATACGTATTACACATTGAGTTCGCGATTTCTTGAATATACTTCCATTCCATACAACGTGCATGAGACGTGCTTTGGCATTTCCGTACGCAAGTCGCGTACATACATGAGTATTCGATATCGCAATCGGACGTTGCCGACTCAGCAATAAGCATCAGCAGCAGTAGTTTAAAGCAGCAGCTGGAGAAGAGCCCGTGCTTCCGTTGCTCTTTGGACGAGCTATCAATTCGTATTTTATTTCAAAATACATTAAAATCTCGTCTCTGCGATAAGCGAGATTCGTAGCTTTCTAGTGCGCCTCACATTAGTAGTGCGAGAATTAAAGACGCTAGACTCTAGCTGCCGGACGGATAACCTTCGTTGACTAATTAGACAGTGATATAAACACGACGCACTCGTTTACATTGACAATACGTCATAATAGACTTCATTGAGCCGAGTCGCTTTACGTTCGAATGGGTGATAATAAAAGGATGTCGAGCGATAGTTGCAAAACGGTAAGTGATATTCTTTTTACCTTTTATACCGTACCAGATCAAGCATTTTGTTATTAGCGAAACAGGCATTAATAGCTTGAAGCTCTATTTACGCTCTGTACTTGAGTATTTATTTTACGATTCAGAGAGCGACCTTAAAATATTTCTTGGTTCTTTAACGGTTCTTGATTTTTTTTCTCTTTGTCATCTCCATTCGTTCAAGTGTTACTCATCGACTTCTTTACTTGCGGATACATTTTTATACAACTTGCTCGTCCGTTAAACCTGCCCATTTAGTCGAAAGGGATTTTCGTTAACTTTCTCATGTTATATAGAGTTATCTCTAACAAATGTTAGTCTTTTTCGATATTATACCCTACGTCAAAATTATTATTTTACTTGAAATTCATATAAATGATTCATTATTTGTCCAACGCCCACGCGCTATGGTAGCGGATCTAACGTAACAATTAATCATGAATTTGCCTTTTGTGTTATCATTCCACAATATTATTTCAAGACAAAAAAAACATTGAATCGTATTACATCAGGTGTTTATTATTATTTTTTTTTTATTTGATAATTATTACGACTTTTATTCTACATTTCTTCCTATCTGAGGGCTCTATTGTAGTATCACATACATTTTAAATGACATTTGTCACTAGAATTTACATTACAGTTATACAGAGTATATCAATTGTACTACTTACCAAGCTAAATGAAACATTCAACATGGTGTCTATTTTCAAAACAAAAGTTAATCGATACAATGTAGATTCATGCATTGTTCTTCTTCTAAAATAAAGCTCAAGTTTAGTTAATCATTTTTATATTTTAGTTTTCAGGGAATGATACTCCTGGGTATGTGGGTTTTGCCAATCTACCTAATCAGGTACATCGCAAATCAGTAAAAAAAGGATTTGAATTCACACTGATGGTGGTCGGTGAATCTGGTCTTGGCAAGTCTACATTAGTTAATAGCCTATTTCTTACTGATTTATATCCAGAAAGAGTTGTACCAAATGCTACAGGTAAATGCAACTTTTAATAATATTGTCGAATTCATAAAAACAATGACTAATAATCATTATTATTCTATTTAAACAAAAGCAATCGTTGAACTTTGTAGTAAGTACAAACAAAATATGCCTTTTTGAAAAATATCACATGTTTATATTCAAAAGTATTGTACACACAACTTTTTTTTGTTCTTCAAATCACCATGGTTTATTGTGCAATGTAGATATATGTTGTCACTATTTATTTATTATTTTATTAGTCAAATTTGTATTCTTTATTGGTATTAATTGATTTATTTGTATATTTGTAGAAGCACATTGTAACACTTGAGTTATGAACTAGGGTATTTCCTGCTGGCATGGAGTAAATATTTCAAATTTTGCTTGAATTATGAAACATCCTATTCTTCTTCGTGTAATAGAAAGGAAATTTAATATATAAAAACATTTTTTGAATATTCATAAAAAAAACTTGTTTATACAGAATTTTGAAATAGCCTAGTTTTTTTCTGGAGTGGAAATTTGTTCTTAATCTAATATCAATGTTTAGATTTACACTTTAATTTTAAAAAGGCATGTCAAGTTTAATCACCAAATAATATTTAAATTATTTGATAAATTTGTGTCTCAAATGATTTAATTTGATTTAAATATTACAATTTATAATAAAATGCAATTTTTAATGATGCATTTATACATTTCATTGCTTAAATGTCTTATAGAAAAAACAAACCAAGTTGTGAAACTTGATGCATCAACTGTTGAAATTGAAGAAAGAGGTGTCAAACTTCGTTTAACTGTGGTTGACACTCCTGGATTTGGCGATGCTATAGATAATTCAGACAGTTTTAGAGCCATCATTCAATACATTGATGATCAATTTGAAAGATTCTTACGCGATGAAAGTGGATTAAACAGAAGAAATATTGTGGACAACAGGATACATTGTTGTTTTTACTTCATTTCTCCATTTGGTCATGGGTAAGAAAAAATATTTAATTCTATCTTTTATCACTTGTAATTAATATTAATTTACTTATTGGTTCTGAAAGACTAAAACCTTTGGACATTGAATTTATGAAACAACTGCATGGCAAAGTAAATATTGTACCTGTTATTGCCAAAGCTGATGTTCTAACAAAAAAAGAAATGCTCCGTCTTAAAAAACGTGTAATGGAAGAGATAGAAGAAAATGGTATTAAAACTTATGCCTTACCAGATTGTGATAGCGATGAAGATGAAGAATATAAAGTGCAAGTAAAACAGCTTAAGCAAGCGATACCTTTTGCTGTTTGTGGTTCAACTACCTTATTAGAAGTTAAAGGCCGTAAAGTTCGTGGAAGACTGTATCCTTGGGGTGTTGTTGAGGTAGAAAATCCTGATCATTGCGATTTTATTAAGCTCAGAACCATGTTAATGTAAGTTCTGTCTCTAGAATTGTGTTAATTTTCTACTGAAGATGATTAATCATATGTAACATTTATATTATTCCAGTACCCACATGCAAGATTTGCAAGAAGTCACCCAAGATGTACATTATGAAAACTATCGAAGTGAAAGATTAGCGAAAGGAGCTCCAGTTCCACCTCGGCGTCAAACGTAAATAAATTTCATGACGTTTGTAATTATGAAACTGGAATGATTGTGTTTTTTAACCAGAATTATGTTTATTTTTCAGTATTGTTGACAGCGATAAGAATAATATTTCTGAAAAAGATCGTATATTGCAAGAGAAAGAAGCAGAGTTACGAAGAATGCAAGAAATGCTGGCTCATATGCAAGCTCAGATGCAGCAAAAACAGCAATAAGAACAAATGTGGTACAAAGATAGTCATCCTTTATTATTAAAGTTTATTCCAATGAAGTGCAGTTGAAAAAATTTAACATGCATTAATGATCAAGCATGTGCTACATACTTTTTGAATCAGTATTTTTATTTTTTCTAGTATATGGTTTATTGGTTTAATACATGACAAGCAATGGAATAACTATTCATAAGCCTCATGCAAGCCACTAATTACTTACTGCAACAACGAACAACAAAACTTAAGAAGTGCCTTGCACTCATTTTTTATAAACAAGATATTTAATTGATCATTAAAATATTTTTATACCAATAAGGCTTTGCCATTTATGAATATTTTAACAGTATTCATGTAAAAGTAAAAAACAATTGCATTTCCATACTTTTAAAATAATTATTTCTAATAGATTTAGACTTCAAAACGACAATTAGACTTCAGGGTATATAAGAAATGATCTGAACAATCCATGTACTTCTAAGTATGTGTAATGTAAATTTTTTTTACAATTGAACCTTTAAATTGTAATTTTAAAATTTAAGTTTTATGAGTTTGACGAGGAAATACATAGTTACGAACGTGTCTAGCACATGCTAAATATATTTTCCGAAATTGCTTGGTACAACATCATGTGAAAGTTGTCAGACAATTTATTTTATCAGTGTCATAGTATGGATAGACTATCCCAAAGATGAATTCATTAATTTTTTTTGGAATTTATAACATAGTGATAAGTATAGGTCTGATTAAAATTTTATACATTATTTATAACATACCAATATATGAATATTAATATATACACTTTGGTAAGACTAATCCAAACTCAAACGACATATACAGACTTAAATTTTGTAAAAGTAATTTTTTAATACGTAATTTAACAATAAATTTTTATTATTAATCATCACAGTAACTTGTTTAAACATTTAACAACCTCTATTTAGAAAAGTAAAGAGCTACCAGTGAGTAAATTTCCCTAAAAAAATATATATTTTTTATCAGAATTTATATTGTAAGAAGCTGTATTGAACACACACCTACATACTTACATGTTATCAAACGAATTTAATTTACCATTTCAACACCACAGGAATTATATTCAGAGCTGAAAGTAGCGTTTGTTGCATAATGAAATCTTTATCGTAAACAACTACAGTCTAAATGAACGCCTTCTTTTTCACGTGAAAAATATTTAAATGAAAATCATGACACATTTTCATATTAAATCAATCTAAAAGGCTTCATTATAAATTGATGAGAATAGGATAAGTCTTCAATTTGAATTTTTTTACAGGTAATTAATTTTGTTTTTTCGTTATTACCAAGAAATTTAATAGTTCAAATCAGTCTAATTGTGAGTAAAATGGATATTGTTATGGTTAGATTCCATGCTTTAGTACAACCAAGTTCATTTTTGTCTTAGAATTTGGTTAGATTGTTTTTATTTTCAGAAGTTTTGTACATATAAACATTACAGTCATTTGAAGCTTTTATTTCTAAATATGATTTTTTTAAAGTAATTATTATGTAAGTCATCTTACATCTTCATATTCAGACATAAAAACAATGACAATTATTAATTTACATGTGATCTATATTGGAATTTTCTGCGTCATTGAATATTTATTGTTTATAGGCTTAGAAAAATTTCTGTAGTTCTTAGTCAACTGCTCTATCATAATAAATTATTTTGATAATTCATTATTCATGTAACATTATCCACATTCATGTTATTTTCAACAATACTTATTGATACAATAACAAGTTCATACTAAAATATATATTTACACATTAACTAACAATAATTGTTTCAGTCTGAGTGCATGTAATAATCTATTGCAGTTGAAAAGGCTGCAAAACCACATGCCCCTATAATGCCAGCTTTAACACCCGCTAAAAAAAAGATTTGTTTTTGATATTTCACAAAAATTTCAGCAGTAGTAAAATATTTATGAATTACCTCTCAGCCCTATAATGCCTCCTGATAATGCTCCTGCATAAGTGCCATTTTTCCAATCACTTTTTCCTCGATACTAAAACAGTGAAATGAATTCATCATAACATTGATGTTTATCATTTTGCAAGTAAAAGTAATTTGATGATGTAATACAAATTCACTCACAGATTCTATTGTACATTCAACACCTGAGAAGAGAAAACCAATAAGAGCAAAATTTTTGGCATAAGACAAAGTAGTCTTTTTCATGTCTTTGAAAACTTCTCTGGCTGTTTGTTGTTTTTCAACAACTGCAACATTTGGTTGTACACTAGTAGTAAATAGTCCAATTGCAAATCCCAATCCATAACCTGAAGAATAAAATTGAATATTCAAAATGAATATAAATGTATGGAAAAACTTGTTGGCATCTAATTGCTCGATTCGTACCTACAACACAGCTCATTATACTCTTAAAACCACAACTTTCCATAACCCATTCCATAGTTTTGTCCTCATTTGATTTGATATCGCCACGACCCCATGCGTTGGGAATAATGATGTTTTCGCGATATTTTTGTTGATTCCCAATAAAGTACAATGCCAAATTGTCCCATTGTTCGTCTTGCATGAAGACAGGTACGCGCTTCTTTTCCGGCACATCTGTTTCCGAAGATTTTGGAGGAGTTGGTTGCTGGGCTGCATTCATCGCAAAAGGATTATAAAATTTTATCATGATGATTACGAGACCTGGACGCCAACATGTGCAAAACAATTTACAAACTGACTTAAGCTAGTACTGGAAGAGGTTGCTGTAAGATACGGTGGCAGCGTCGTCTGCCACACGGGGGAACCGTGTATATGAAAATGCTGATTAGTTGTCTGCTACAGAGTACAGACTAATAGCGCAGGCGCGCCTGCGTTGTTTTCCTATTTTCAATCTTTCGTATAGAAGTGAGAGTAACAAGATTCATTTCTTGATCCATCGTAACGGTTGGCTGAATAACACACAATCAAAGGGAATGTTGACATTTTAAGAAATGTGGTCCACCAACGGACACTGTTAAAATTGCTTATTTTCAGTAATCAAGGGTGGAAAATGCCACGTCGCGATGAGAAAAAATCTTCGAAGCAACCCAAGCACGTACATTTGAAAAATGATGTCGGTGAGTGATGTGCATCAAGTGGCGCTTGCTGTTGGCAAAAAATACCTCTAATAAATATTGTTCAGATGGACGAGCCTCTCGGGCACGCAGTGAATCACTGCGTCTTGAAAATCAAACAAAAATATTTGCCTCGATGTGTCCCGACGAGATATTAGACCACTACGATGATTTCAAAACGAGGGGTTACCAAACGACCTTGATGTTGTGCGACATATCGGGTGAGCGAGATTTTTGCGAGCGTCGAATCGACCGACTGCAACGCAAGTGTTAATTGGTCGTCGCAGGTTTCACCGAAATGACGGACAAGTATACGAAACTGGTGCGCGGCGGCCCGTCTCGATTGACGGAAACTCTCAACACGTACATGGGCTCGATGGTCCAAGAAATACTGTTCCACGGCGGCGACGTGCTGAAATTTTCCGGGGACGCTCTCATCGTCATGTGGAAGCTCGAGGACGGGCAAGTGATGCGCGACTGCGCCTCCGAGGCCATCAGAACCGCCTGCGTCATACAGAAGCACTTTGGCACGTACGAGACCGAGATCGGCATCGTTCTCAAAGGTCCATTTTTTAACTCCTAATCCCGCTTCGAGCACTTGGTTTTTGCTTCAATCCGTTGTTATTCTCTCAGTTAAATTGGCAATAGCTTCGGGCAAGACGTACTTCACGTCGATAGGCTCGCTGGAGAGCTCGACGTACTACATCATTACCGGCACTCCCGTCTGGGAAGCCAAGAACGCCGAGAGCCTGTGTCGGTGAGTAAAATCGCGCGCGCGCACGAAAAGTTCCCGCTTATGTAATTGCATTTCGCTCGCGAAGAGGCGGAGACATTCTCGTGTCGCCGAGCACGTGGCAGTGGATAAACGAGAACGAGTACATCTACGAAATCCTACCCGAGGGACCGCATTATCTCATCATCTCCTTGTCGGCCATGTGGGACAACACCAAAGAAATCGAAACGAAAGAGCAGGTATCGAGCTCGTCCTCCAGCTCCCAAGGATCGGTATTCAGCGACGATCGCTCCGAGCTCGACAAGTTTCATCGCGAGCTCTATTTCAGCAACCAAATAACCAACGATTCCGTCGATTACAGTCGTAAGTTTTTTTTAAGATTACCTGCAGCCCTCGGCTAAGTTAACGAGTCGTTCCAAGTGCGCCCGAAGGTCGTGAAAATGGTCAAAATGAAAAGGGCGAACGACCTGCGAAGTTACATCCTACGACCGGTTAAGAAGTCCGTGTACGAGGACGAGCCCTTGGAATACCTCACGGAGATCCGCCAAGTCGTCATAGTGTTCGTGAACGTCGTGACAGTGGCGACGAATCGCAAGACTCTCATCAAGCTCGTCGACGCCACCTATCAGTTCGTTTGCAGCGTCGTCACGGAGATGCAAGGCTGCGTCAACAAAACCTCCCTCTTCGACAAGGATCTCATTTTCCTGTGCATTTTCGGCCTGCGCGGCGACAAACACGAGCTAGAGTGCCAAATCGGCCTGCGCTGTGCCTCGCTTCTTCGACGAGGCCTGCTGCGATTCGCGCTCCTGAAATCGGTATCGATCGCCGTGACGACCGGCATGGGCTACTGCGGTGTCGTGGGTCATGTCTTGCGACGCGAGTACACCGTCATAGGGATGGCTGTGAATAAGGCGGCGCGTCTCATGTGCGCTTACGTCGACAAAGTAACTTATTTTCCGAAATATTTTCTATATGAGTGAGTTTGATCGTTCGCGCATCGATTATATACAGGTAGTGTGTGACAGGGACTGCTTTTTATTGTCGCATCTCGAAGCTAAGCACTTCGTTCTCCAAGAGCCAAAATACTTGAAAGGAATCACGAATGTTGGCTCAATTTATGAATTTAATGAATTGTCCAGGTAATAGAAATCGAATCTTTCTCTGTATCGTAATATTTGCTTTCAGTTCCTCTCAAACATTTCAGCTAAATCATTATCCCATTCTGGGACGCGATAAAGAGCTGAGGATTTTCCGCGAAAGTTTGGAGCATATGTTGAAAAAGTCCAACAGCGACAATATCGATAAAGACCGCAATATTCTTCTTCTGAGGTTGTCATTATTAAAATAACCTTTTAGTGAAAAATTATTGAAAAAAAAAATTCTTTTCCTGCAACAGAGGTACACCTCGAATAGGTAAAACAAGATTACTTGAAGAAATGAATCACATGGTTCCTGATAATATTATCACGAATTTTATTTCAATGGAACCTTATGATTTCAAAGTTTGTTCACCTTTCCATGATTAAAATTAACAATTAAAAATTTACACATAGCAATTAATTCAATCAAACTCGTCACTTGCAGATGTTCTATGTCCTTATAAGATTACTTTTTTTTGCACCTCTCAAAATTAAAGAAGACACTAAAATTCAAGTGCGCAAAAGGAAGATTGCTTCCAAATTTTTGAAGGAAGAACATAGCCGGCTGCATTTTTTGAATCAAATATTTGACGTTGATTTTTCTCCCTCTAATGACTACCTAGACCAAGTTAAATCAAAGAGTGAGAACGAGGTTGAAAAAGAGCGCAAAAACGAAATAAAAAGGCTCATGCGTCTTTTGACACTGAAATGTTTTCATAAACCATCGGTAGTTTTCATCGACGACGCTGAATTGTCGGATGAAGAATCGATCTCGCTTTTGCAAATGATTTCGAATCAACGAAATCTGTTCATAGTCATGGCTTATGGGAATAAATTAACTAAACAATATTTCATGCACCATAAACTTCCCCGCATGGCAAAGGTTCTTATTTTTTCTCACTTAATTTATAATATTTCATGGCTTTAGTACGTATTTGCCCTGTTGTTACAGATATTGGAACTTAGTGGTCTTGATAAATGGTACCACGCTTCATTAGCTTGTCAACTATTGAACGTTGTAGCAATATCAGTGATGCTTGAGAGGTACGAAATTCAACGTTTGCTCATTTAATTAAATTTGATGTAAAAATGATGAGTTGTCTCGTCAAAGAGTGATTCAAGAGCGAAGTGAAGGCAATCCAGGTTGGATAGAGAGTTATCTAATAACTCTTTTACAATCCTCTGCAATACAAATAGAAACTATGAATAATCGACAAATTCATCAGTTTGGATTGGTAAAACCAACCGAAAACATGTTGCGAAGGTTTGCAAAAAAAAAAGATTTCTCCAATATTTGTGCCAAGAATACTGCTTAATAATTTAATGCTCGAAATGAATATTTCAAAAGAACGCAGGACGCCGGAAAATGGGCATCACATTCGTATTGCGAAGCACCTCATGGCTGGGAAATGTATCAGACGAGTTTTAGAGTAAGAAAATTTTCGATTCGATTCTGGATTTATCGTATCATGGCGTTTATTTATTCAAACAGGACAGTATTTATGAAGATAAGGATCAAGATCTGGAGCTTGATGACCCGGAGGAGCGTCCAGTCTGCACGATTACCAGTTTCTTTAAGGCTGAATTTGAAT